>NW_007247745.1:17771-141488 GCF_000164805.1 Carlito syrichta | reverse complement strand
AAATATTTGCCAACTGTATATCTGACAAAAGCCTAACATCTAGGATCTACAAGGAACTCAAATGTGCCAAAAGGAAAAAAACAAACAATCCCATTAAAAAGTGAGCAAAAGACATGAATAGACACTTCTCAAAAGAAGATATATGGGCAGTCAATAGACAAATGAAAAAGTGCTCGGTCTCACTAATCATCAGGGAAATGCAAATCAAATATATATTTTTAGCTTTTTTATCTTACAAAGAAGTCTTTTGAGTGAGAATGTTTATGTCCAAAAAGTATTAGAAAATATTATGGCGTAATACAAAAAGAAGGTAACAGATAAAAGTAGTCTAGACAATAATAAGTTTAGGAAGGAAGTGATAGCAGAACAATAACTGGTTAGCGAATACTTTTTAATGTTTGCACACTATTAAAAATGTGAAATTATTGTACTTTGAGAGAAAGAAAGGAGAGACCTCTTTTCCATTCACCTTAAATAATTATATGTGGGAGCTGGAGATAATCTTAGGAATTTACTTGAGATAACTAAAGCAAACAAACATATCCTTCTAATTTAATTTTTTTTTAATTGAGGTCTCACTATGTTACACAGGCTGGTCTCTAGCTTCTGAGCTCGGAAAATCCTCTGCCTCTGTGTCCTGAATAGCTGGGATTACAAGCATGTATCACTACACCCAGTCTAGCAATTTAAAAATGTATCTTCATAATATGAAAAACTGTGTAACATAGGTTTAATAAGTGTTAAGAAGTCGAAAAAATAAATGACACAAACTTTTGTAGGTTTCTTCCATTTTTATCTATACATGGGATATGAATGATAAGAAGGTAATTATATACATAGTGCATGATAAGAGGATGGAGAAAACCTAAGATACAACCTCAAGCCATGCACTCCAAAGAAACAACTTCAGCAAAAGTTATGTGATCAGAAATGGGATATCGAGGTGCTAATGATGCGGATTTTTCAGGTCAGCCTGGGCATCAAGAGTGTCAGCTCAATAGGTCAGCCAACCAAGACCCAGAGAGGGTTGTGGAGGGGCTGGTAAGCCTAACCCCAGAAGTGTCAGCTCTAATGAGCTGGCAAGCCAAGCCCTAAGTGTTGCGATAGTGGGGGTTGGGGGGGGGGGCGGTGCTGGCAAACCTAGCCCCCAGGGTGTTTTAGTTTCAGAGTCTTGCCTTCTTCCGGCAACATTCCTGGTTCAGCTGGCTCCCTCAGCTGGCAAGCCAGCCTCTGAGGTGCATGACTTTGTGACTCCGATAATCTTCTGCAGCTCTTCAGGTTGCAGCTCTTCAGGGTCAAGGTTCTTGTCTCATGCCCAGGAAGAATGAGGGACACAGACAGACTGCAAAGGTGAGAAAGCAGGATTTATTGAGGACAGAAAAGATGCCACAGCAGGAGGGGGCCTGAAGGGCTTGCTCATCTGGAGCTGAAAACCTGGTGCTTATATAGCCCTAAGTCCAAGCTGATTGGCTAGCACTAGCTGTGAGCTGTTGCTGTTCTGATTGGTTGCTTTCAATCCCAGGAGTGAGGACTTCAGCTCTAGCTTGAGAGGTTTACAGGGAGCTTGTTTACCAATGCTGAGCCTGAGAGGCCTGCCAGGAGTTCACTACATTGTTACCAGAGGACTAGCCTGTCTGTCTGTCTAGCCTTTCTCTAGCTATCTCCCGCCTCACTAAGAGACCACAGAAATTGGGGAGATCAGAATTTGTTTGATGTCATATAATGTTGAAGTTTCAGAAAGGGTGCTAATTTACAGATACTGAGATTAACAAATTAGGGAGGATCTAGTGAGAGGTTAAGATGTATTGTTTCCATTTTTAAAAGATAGCATGTTTGTAACCCAGAGGGCAGAAAAACAAATCATATTCAGCCATACATTACTTTGGTTTAGTTTAGAGTGTGCGATTGGATATTATCAGATGAAAAATATTGTTGCTGTATTGTGTTAATATATATAAAGTTACTAAGTAGATTATTGGGGTAAAATCAGATATAAAAGTTATAAAAAGAATTATGCTCTTTAAGATAAAATTAAACTGACAGGGTAATCTGCCTCAGTGTAGAGGATGACAAAGAAAACTCACAGTAAAAAGGAAATGGCCTATAGAAGGAGGCAAAAACAAAAAAATAGACCATGCTCAGAAGATTCCCAATAAATACTCTGAATAAAAAATTAAAGCTATAGATAAAAGTGTTTTTGATTTAAAAGTCAAAGAATGTTTATTTCTCCCTTCATCATGACAGTCATGTTCTGACCTTCTAATAACTCACTCTCAGCCACTGAAAGATGAATTAGTACTTCATGTATTACCTTTCTTTCCATTCAAATTTCTGGCACCGCCAGTCTCGGTGGCTCAGCCTGTAATCCCTGGCCTTTGGGAGGCTGAGGTGAGTGGATTGCCTGAGCCCATGGGTTCAAGACCCGCCTGGGCAACTTGGCGAGACCTCATCTCTACAATAAACCAAAAAATTAGCCGGGCGTGGTAGCGCGTGCCTGTAGTTCCAGTTACTTGGAAGGCTGAGGTGGACGGATCGCCAGAGCCCAGCAGGTCGAGGCTGCAGTGACTGGGAGCAGCCACTGCACTCCAGTCTGGGTGACAGAGTGAGACTCCAACTCAAAAACAAAACAAAAACAAAAACAAAACAAAACAAAAAAACAAATTTCTGGTACCATCCTAGGAGCATCTGCCATATTCATAGAAAACTGACGATAATGTAGCATTTTTACTCCTTGACCTTAGCAGCTTGTTCTTTTAATCCACATTCTACAACCTCTTGTTCCCAGAGTTGCATTTTGGGTCTTGTCAATAAAATGACATATTTAAATTGCTAAAACAAAAAGAAAACTTATCAACCCAAATTTCTATATATAACAAAATCACTCACCAAAAATAAGGTGGAAATAAGAACACTTTCAGAAAGAAACTTGAGAAAAATCTAACACTGGTAGAGCTGCTGTATAAGTAATATTTACAGAAATTCTGCAAGATAAAAGACATCTGATGGAACTCCAGATCCACAGGAAGTATTAGAAAGCACTAGAAATATAAATTTGGTTCTAGAATCTAAGTTCTTATAACAAGCAATGAGGTTTTTTAAAATATAACTCTCAACGTAATGTTCTTAGAGTTAGTGGAGTAGGGGAAGAAATTTTTCTGGGAATAGATATATAACTAATACAATTGATATGCAGATGTCCCATACCATAAGGGCAAAATTTGAAAATAAAGATTGAAAAGTGGATGGGCATTTCTTATTATACAGATTGGGACAAAGCTGATGAAATTGATTCAGAAGTTTAAGAACACTATATATTTATAGAATATATGACTGGCCTTTTAAATTTCAGTGTAGATAATACCCAAAGCTTCCAGAACTTAGGCAACCACAGGAAGGAATTTGTTTCATTCTTTGAAAAATCATCTTTATGACTTTCATTGGTCAAAAACCTAAACCCTTTTCTTTTGTGATTTTGGGTAACAAAATTAACTTAAATGACTGCCAAGAGTCTATGAGAAAAGCCCAGGCCTAGTGCTGGGATAACAGAAAATACCCCTAATCTGAAATTAGCACAAAAGATACCAGAAATGTTACAATGGCCTTTTAGGAAGCATTTGAAGACTGGCTGAGAATAGGCCAGTTTACTTACTCACAGCAGAACCTACTGTGAGTAAGTAAACCTTTTAGGAAAAATTTGAAGACTGACTGAGAACAGGCCAGTTTACTTACACTAAAACCTAAACCTAGCTCCTCCTGTTTTTGACCATCAGGGAGTACCAATCTGTTCTAACATACACACACACATAATTACAAAGGGGGGTTATAAAATAGATATTTGCAGAAATGTACCATTTACATTGGTGCTTTGTACGTGGGCAGGAAAAGGAAAGCCTGTTCAATGAATCGTTTATATTCTGAATCACAGAAGCTTATATTTTTAAAAATTTAAAAAATGTTTAATAACAATTTTTCTTTAGTTTAATTATCTGACTATATAGTTAATACTAATAGTGGTAACCAAAGCTTTAATCATAATTTTAATCATAATTAAAACATGAGTATCCTAAAAAAAATAAAACTATAGCAACACACATTTGACAAAGAAAGGCTATATTTGAATTTTGTTAAATAATGTAATAGAAAGGTATTGCTAGAGTGTAAATGCTCATCTGTTTTTTAGCGTGCCCATCAGGAAAGGTGGTTTTCATGATGCAATAATCATCTGAGCAGCTCATGACTCACTTTTTAATGATCTTCAATTTAAATGGGAAATCCTCTGTCTAGTCCCACATGCCTAATCAGTAGTTTTATAATAATCTTTTTATACAATTGCTTACATTTTTATTCATCTAATAAACTTCATTTAGAAAATTTTTAGACCATAAACATAGAAGAAATACTTCAGATATACTCCACTGGTTAGGGACGTGCATGTCATGTACCATTCCATTTCATCCAGACAAACTGGAGGGAAAACATCGTATATAAAGGTGCACTGTTGTTTTTCCCACCTTCATTCTCTCTTTCATTTATTAACTAAATCCCAGATGTGAGTATTTAGTCTTGCTCTCCCTCCACGGGGAAATTACCTCATGCCTTCCCTTACTCATGAGCTACATACACAGATACTGTAGGTCATTTCCCACTCAAGTAGTATATTTTGGGAACAGAATATGAAAAGACTTAAAATAACACAAGTACTACAGTTCAAATGTCTGAAATTATCTTTGGAAAAGTCTGCGATATTTGGCATTGAAAAAGTAAAAGCATATTACCAGTTAATCAACATCTTTATTAAATATTTATATGAACTATCAATTATAATACATTGATATTATATTTAAGAGGAACAGAGCTAGCAAATGTGTAATAATAATGCAATAACACACAGAAATGTGCAAATGCTAAGTGGGACCAGTTATACACGCTTTGAAAATTCAGAGATTGACAGAGAATCTAAATAGTCAAAGAAAGTTTTCACTGAGACAGATGTTTAGACTTTAAAAGTGAATTCAATTTTAATTGGACTGAGGGAGGAAAGGCATAGCCAGGAAGTATGATGAGCAATAATGAAGGAAAATTACATAGAGGAGGTAGAAAGAGAAACTAAGAATATTTATGAAGACCACTTCAAAAGGCTTAAGTTAGGAAGAATAGAGAGATGAATAGATCAGTAAATAAGGCATGATTTTTGAGAAACTAAAAAATTTCATGAAGATATCAGACATGATATGCTGAGCCATAGCAAGACCTGTGTTATTTCTTGGGGCTAAAGGGTCACAAGAAAGAAATTGTGTTTTAGGAAGTCTAGTCTATTATTTAAATAAATTACTAGTTAAATGAATGGATGACACAGATTTGGATCTGGATGATGTTGTAATAGTCCAGACATGAAATTATAAAATTTAGCATGATGGGAGTGGGAATAAGTGAGTAAATCCAAGAGACATTTAAAAGTAAAAATAAAATTTGATAGTAATTGGGATAATGGAATTATTCATGCAACAAATGTCAGAAGAGTGTATAAAGCCAGGAAAAGAAAAGGATAAATAGTGCCACTGGTCAAGATGCTGACAGGGACAAGAAATTAAAACATCTTCATTTCAATTTAAATATAAGGAATTTGTGCTGAACAAAGAATATCAACATGGAGGTATTTTATGGGAAGTAAGAAATATAAGATTGAAATAGAGATGATAATTCAGAGCTGCTGGTGTTGATTTGAGTATCATTTACCCAGAGCTAATAAATTGATTACTCTCCTCAGCTCACTGGTGTCTCATGCCTCATTCACCCTTTATCATGGTGTAATGGTTAATGTTATATGTCAGTCTGATTGGGCCACAGAGTGCCCAGATATTTGGTCAATCATTAGTCTGAATGTATCTATGATTGAGTTTCTGGATGAGATTAATATTTGAATCAATAGACTGAGTGAAACAGATTGTCCTCACTAATGTAGATGGTCTTACCCATCTGGTTGAAGATCTGAATAGGACAAAATGACTTAGTAAGAAGGTGATAATGCTGACTGCTTGATCTGTAACATTTGTTATTGTTCTGCCCTCAGACTCAAATGGAAACATCTACTTGTTTTTGATCTTCAGCCTGTTGGCTTTCAGACTAGAATTACTCCATCAACTATTCTGGGTCTCCATCTTGCTACCTGCAGATCTTGGGACATATCAGTCTCAATAATTGCATGAGCCAATTATTTGTAATGAATCTATCTATCTATCTCTCCATCCATCCATCCATCTACATCTTATTTCTTCTGTTTCACTGAAGAACTCTGAATTACAAACATAGTTATTTGGATAATATTCCTTATTTCCTCTATCCGACTGTAAACACACTGATAACAGAAATCACATTTCATAATCTTGTCTCTCATATTGCCTGGCAGCAATAGAAAATGGGCAAGTCAGTTTTGAAAAATAAGTCAACAAATAAAGACCCAAAGATCAAGGAGTCCTAAGGGATGACTATAAATGGAAATAAAGAGAAGATGAAAAAAACAGATGCTGTAAAATCAGTACAACATAGAAAGTTCTGAGTATTTATTATTTTAAAAATTGAAGGAAAAAGGAAATTAGTAAAAAGGAGTAGGACAGCGAAGAATAAATTTCAGTGATTATGAGAGGTTAATTGTTGGCTTCCTTGCACTTATTTTTATCTTTTGGTATGGGGGAAAGATACAGAAATTTTTGAGATAAGGAATGAGGAAGAGGGGAAATCTAAAGAAGAAAATTCAAATATTTAGATAGACATTAAATCAGCAGAATTTTCAATTTTCTTCTTATACAGGTTTGGATCTAAGTTCTTTTTTTAAAATGAGAATACCTTATTTTCAGTCTTATTAAATAGAATTGCCTGAATGCTGCCTGGTGTTAGCAATATGGCATATCATGACTCTCATTTTATGATCTCATATAATTATCGTATTAATAATACTGGTCCATTTTTTCTACTGATAGCATAGATATAAGAAGCAAAAATTACTTAAAAGCTTCTAGAATTCTGGAAAAAGTAATGAAAAGGTTGAAAATAGTATTAATAATTAGTCATTCATCCAAAACCCATGGACTTAGATAAAGATAAAACAAAGGTCCACTATTCTTAATTTTCCATGCCAAATACAAATAACTGTAATTCTGGCAACAAAATATTTTGGAGTATTCTTATGTCAATAAAATTTAATATTTCAGATGACTCAAAGTAAAGAATAATAATACACAAAAAATAAAATGACTATTTTCAGTCATTCTGGATTTTTTTATGTCAATTTATCATTAGACTAAGATTAAAATATTATATTTCGAGCATGTAATATGTACTTGAATTTTTCTGAAAATCACCCTTTAAGGTAAGTATTATTATTCTAAATTTATATTCCAGTATAGTAAGATCTCAAAAGGTAAATTAACTTGTCAAAGATTAAATAAGCTAATAAATTTGAAGCTGGAATTCCAGTCAAGTTCTTTTGACTCCAAGTACAGCGCTTTTTCAGATTATACTTTGTTGGACTGGGAATAACTGGAAAACTTTTCAGATTGTTAAGTCTCTTTGAGGCCAAAATGAGAGATTGTTTTGATGTGTCTCAGATAACTATGAGAACCTTGACTGCTAATTCAATCCAAACCATCTTCAGAATGCTGCACATTGCTAATCTAAATCTCAGCTATTGGGAAGTTACGATTCCCAACTGGGTATTTTGCTTGTGATTACAGACATAGGCAATAGCAAAGTCACAGTGTATTGGCTGCCCCTAGAAAAACAATTGGTCAAAGGGCAATTATTCATTTGATAAATAATTTTTGCAGGTTTTAAAAAAATATAAACAAACTGTAAAGTACTGGGGGGAGTCTTCGTGATTAGACTTAAAATTTCTGTGTAAGATTAATTATGTGGAAGTTTAGAAATAATACTTTTTTAAAATTATTTAAGATTTGCAGGAAAAAAGTTCACTAACTTTATAACATAGTCTAAACAAAGCATAAGAAGTTTCTCCTCAGGACTTTCAAAGAATTGATGATCATTACATTTAACAGATTCTATTAGAGCAAAAAGATGAGTGTCTAAAAAGCAAACATAATGACCATTGTGCCAAATTTACCTTAAAAAATCACTAATAATAGATAGACATAATCAAGTTTACCATAGTGTTTTTAGATAAGTCAAGTCAATCACTTCATTAGTTGTTTTTCTGTAGATTCTGTTAAGAAAATCAAATTGATTTTTTCAAAAAATGCAACTCAGTGACTACAGGAAGTAATGACTTAAGAAAATAAATGGTTGGACAATAAATGTTTCCATTCTTTGAAAACTACTTTTAGATTCGAATAACCAGGTGATGAGGGAAAAGCAACACTAATTAAATATAGGGAGAAGACTAACACTACATCTATTTTAAACTAATGTTCTACTGATGTAGTCCCACATATAATATCACCATTACGTTATTTGAGCATTAAATTTTATCCTGTAGCTGGCTCTTTAAACCTTCCCTCCCCAAATTCTTTTCCCCAATCTCTCTCTCTCTCTCTTTTTTTCTTTCATTCAGTTGACTTAATTTCTTCTTTATACTGTTCCCTCACACTGCATTCTGAAAGTGCATGGGGAAAACATAGTTCTTCCGATTCCAAAACTAATTAAGCAACATAAGGAATTCATCTCCATCTAAAGAAATATTTTCCTCAAATATATATTACTTAGCAAAAATTTTAAGATAAGTATGTTTTCCAATAGAAAGAATCTTACATCTCATTAATTTGAGGGTAAAGCAAAGCTATAATACAATATATTTAATTCTAAAATACTTGCATAATGAAATGTAGTATAGTTAATCCAAATAGTGACTAAATCAAACAGAATTTACATTGACATTGATATTTTTAATGTAAAATGTTATTTTCTCATTTCCTATTCTGTTATGCATGTAATTAAAATTAAAGTTCATTTCCTGGATAGGATAAGTTCAAGTAAGAAATTCAGATCATCCCAGAAAGAAAAGCTACCCAATAAGTCTTATTTTATCTGGGTTAAATGTGAAAATTTAAATAGTGTGATGGTTGTAAAGGTTCACAAAGGCCAAGTCTTGACAATAACAAAAGCATTCTGAGAGAAAACCAAAGAGAAGCTTTAACCCATAAAAATGGATAACAGAGTCCAGAATTTCAGGAAACTACATGACACCTTCTGAAACAGAAAAATTAGAATATTTATGAAAAAAGCTATACATTTTGTAACATTTTAAAAACCTAGCTTGCTCAACTCCTGAGCATTACTGAAAATACACAAAAGATTCATGAGAGAGATACATGATTCTTTTAACTTGGTTACTTATCTTAAGTGAATTTGCAACATACATGGGAACTGACTGTAGATTTCAGAGTCAGAATCAGAGTTTATCAATCCACAGACATCTGATGACATGATGGGAAAGCTCTCTTGGATCTTGGATTAGTCTCCTTGTGAACTTTTTAATGCTGCTCAGAACCAGGAAATTACACTAGGGTTCTTTTTGTTACTAACACTTGGCTTTTAGTCAGAGTTAAGGGTAATGTTAGGTGTAAATCATAAGAGTACTTGGTCCAACTAAAATATTATTTTTGAACTGGGTCTTAGACCAGACCCTTATATATATATATCAGCTGTTCCCAGGCAGAGTAGCGAAAAAACATCTGTTCAAAAAAATACTGTTTATTTAATCCTATCTACTAATATTGTGCTTTAAAATGATTATGACAATACTGGGAAAAAGATCGGGCTTTTCTGTTTTGCATTCATAGGAAGGAATTTTTTATTTGACTAATAAAGCAAAGAAATATAGGACCAAAAGCTGTTCTTCCATTGCTTGGTTTCTACAAATTGTGATCTTATAGTTTCAGATGTGGGAGGCCTTTTTTCAATCTAAGAGCATCCTGGGACTCTGTCCTGTCTTCCCTCCTTTCTCTTCATTGCCAGCCCTTTACCCTGTTTCCTTTACTTTTTTCCCAGCCATGCGTCTTCAGTAGGAAATATTTTTCAGCATCATCTGTAGACCCACATGCAGTGCAGACTGGAGCATTAAGTACATCAGAAGCCCCACATTCTGTATCTAAAGAGTCCTGAAATTATATCTTATGGCTCATGACAATGACTTCTAGTTATTGATTCTATCCAGAGCCTCAGGATTCTGGATAATTTTTCTTCAGCCCACTTGTGACCCAGGGCACAGCTCCTGCCTAGTGCTCCTGCCTGATAAACTCATTCCACTTAAGGAATAAAGACTTTTCTTGAAGGCAGGTTGTTTCTAGTTCTGCCAGCCTCCTGCCTCAGCAGGCTGGATTCTGTATCCTGTTTCTCTTTCTGGGGGTTCCATCATCGTTACAAAGACTACTTTAAGTATAGCATGCTGTCTTTATGAGTCTGCTTTGTAAAAAGTATGCTCTCCCACCACTACTGATCATTCCTTATAGTCATAGAAACTTGAACTAGGTACAATGCCATACTCAGTGTGACTTGTGAAATTGATCACACTGCTGCTCTTATTAGGGCCAGCCTCTTTGATAGGTTAGTTTTCCGGTCTCCCATGGGTCTGGCTTCTTCTTTCCATTCTTCTCACTCTTCTCTCTATCACCCATCCCAGCAACACACAATATCATCACCCTTCCACTCAAAATTACAAGCTCTGTGAAAACAGTCTAATGAATAAAAGATTCTTAAAGAAAGTCAGAATGGCTGCCGCAGAGAGAAAAGTAGAGTTAGAACTGAACTTAGGAAGGCATATTGAAGTCAAACAGCCTAAACCTCATAGACCATAGAAATAAAACAGTGTATAACTTGCCATCCAAATGGAACCCACTCAGGAGTAAAAAGGAACGATATCAATAACTTTGCCCAGAAAATGATGTAAAAAGACATTATGTTGAACTTGGAATGTATGATTAACTTATAAGTAATGGAATTTTCTCTCTAGTCTAAGAGTAAAAGGGAATCCACTGACAAATTATAGATTTGTGTGTGATTTGATCTGCATTTCAAGAATGCATCCAGGCCAGGTGCAGTGGCTCAAGTCTGTAATCCTGTCATTTTGGGGGGTCAAGGCAAGAGGATTGTCTGAGCCTGTGGGTTCATGGCCAGCCTGGGTGACACAGTGAGACCTCATCTCTATAATAAATTTTTTAAAAAATTAGCCAGGCATGGTAGTGCATGCCCATAGTTCCAGCTACTTGGAAGGCTGAGGCTGAAGGATTGCCTGAGCCCAGCAGGTCGATGCTGGGGTGGCCATGGGTGTGCCCCTGCACTCCAACCTGGGCAACAGAGTGAGACTACAACTCCAAAAAAAAAAAAGAATGCATCTGTAGGGAAACTATCAGTCCACAACATAGCTGCAGCCCCGCTTTCCAAACTGACTTTACCATGGAGGGTCTCTTGGTAGTTACCACTACCACCAACCTGCTTAGTCCAAGGTTATGGTACTACCTGATAGCACTCAAAGACTACCGAGGGAATGTGATTTTCTCCTTCACACTTCACAGGACAATCGGGTTAAACATGGAGCATTTAAAGATAGTATGGGTAACAATCATGGTAGGAACTTACATTGCAACTGGCCCTTCACATCTATAGTTCCACATCCTTGGATTCAACCTACCTCGAATCAAAAATATTCAAACAATAAAATTAAAAAATAGAAATACAATAATAAAAATAGTATGAATGAAAGCAATACAGTATAACAACTATTTATATAGTGTTTATACTGTATTAGGTATAATAGGTAATCTAGAGATGATTTAAAGTGTAGGAGAAAATGTGCACAGGTTATATGGAAATACTACACCATTTATATGAGGGACTAGAGCATCCAAGGATTTTTGTATCCATGGGAGAAACCAATCCCCTATGGATGCAGGGGGACAAGGATGAATGCAACTCCATTTTCAAGTGAAAAGGTAAAACAAAAAAATTATTATGCTATTTTCTTACTTTTAAATATAAACAACTTTTTAAAATTATTAAACTGTAGATGATTACAAAATAGAGACAAAAATCATTATTATTATTATTATTATTATTATATTTTATTTTAAAGATGTGTGGATTAGGTACATAAGTAGTCTACATACATGTGAAGTTTGAGTCTCCCATCGGGCCTCACTTCGTCTGGTTTGGAATCAGGTACCCTTGGTGATATTATGTGCACTCCACCTCCCTCCCCTGGCAGTATCCCACTACTGCCAGTTCCTTTCTTTTAGTGTTATGATAAATGTTCAGGGTCCACTTATGGGTGAGAACACCTGGTATTCAGTTCTTTGTTTCTGTGATACATCACTGAGTATGATAGACTCTAAATTCATCCAAGTTGCTGCGAAGTCCATAATTTTGTCCTTCTTTATGGCTGCACAATATTACATTGTGTATATGCACCACATTTTTTTAATGCAGTCCACTTTCAATGGGCAGCATTGTTGCTTCCATGTTTTTGCTATTGTGAACAGTGCTGCAATAAACATGCATGTGCAGGTATCTTTTTTGCAAAATGATTTGAGTTCCTCTGGGTATACTCCCAGAAAGAGGATTGCTGGGTCATATGGAGGGTCAATTTTTAGATCTTTTAGAAATCGTCACACTGTTTTCCACAGAGGTTGTACTAATTTACACTCCCACTAGCAGTGTAGTAGTATTCCCTTTTCTCTGCATCCTCTCCAGCCTCTGTTGTTTTTTTGAGTTACTTATGATGGCCATCCTGACTGGAGTTAGGTGATATCTCAGTGTGGTTTTGATTTGCATTTCTTTGATGACTAGTGAGGCTAAGCATTTTTCCAGGCATCTGTTAGCTGCTCCTATATCTTCTTTTGAGATGTGTCTAGTCATATCTTTTTCCCATTTTTTAATAGGACTGTTTTTTTTTTCCTTTCAGCACATTTGAGTTCCTTGTAAATTCTGGATGTTAGGCCTTTGTCAAATATATAGCTGGCAAATTTTTTTTCCCCATTCTGTAGGCTGTCTCCTGCTCTTGTGATGGTTTCTTTTGCTTTGCAAATGGTTTTCAATTTGATGAGGTCCCATTTGTCTATTTTATCTCTTATGTCATGGGCTTTGGGGGTTATGGTCAGGAATTGGTTGCCTATTGTTATGTCAATAAGGGTGTCTCCTGTATTTTCTAAGAATCTTATAGTTTGAGGTTTTATGTTTAGGTCTTTGATCCATTTAGAGTTGATTTTTGTGTAAGGTGATAGGTAAGGATCCTGTTTCATTCTTCTGCATGCAGTCAGCCAGCTTTTCCTGCACAATTTATTAAATAGGCTCTCCTCTCCCCAGTGATTGTTTTTGGAGGTTTTGTCAATGATGGGTGGGTTAAGAAATTGAGGTTTTACTTCTGGAATCTCTGTCCTGTTCCATTGGTCTATATGCCTGCTCTTATACCAATACCAGGCTGTTTTGATTATTGTAGCTTTATAATAAAGTTTAAAGGCTGAAACTGTAATAACTCCTACTTTGTTTCTTTTGCTAAGAATTATTTTTGGCTATTTGTGGTCATTTTTTTTCCATATGAATTTCTTTATTGTAGTTTCCAGGCCTGAGAAGAATGATGTTGGTAATTTAATGGGTATTACATTAAATCTGTAGATTGCCTTAAGTAGGATGGACATCTTAACAATGTTTATTTTGCCAATCCATGAGCATGGAATATTTTTCCATTTGTTTGTGTTCTCTTTGATTTCTTTGAGCAGTGTTTTGTAGTTTACGTTGTAAAAGTCTTTCACTTCTCTGGTTAGAAGATGCCTATTATTATTACAGTAATCAAAAGTGTAATGAAAATATTTTGGGTGCATTTTTTTCAACTACTCTCTCTTTCTCTGTCTGTCTCTCTGAGATCATACTAAACATAGCTTGATTCCTCCTTTTTTCATACTACATTACATCATTTTTACTTTCCCATGTCATTAAAATGTCTTGGTAAATGTTATTTTAATTTCTGAATAATATGGCATCATATAGAGATATCATATCTTAATTTGTCAATTGTTGAACACATTGATAAAAAGTTTGGCAAAAATACATATTCATATTTCAGAACATTTCTTTATAATGGTTTCTTAGAAGTGGAACCAGTCTTTAAATAGATTTTTTTTTTTTAAAGTTTAAACTTCTTTATATTGCCAAATCGCTTTCCAGAAAGTTGAAAGCAATTTTCAATCATATTGGCATTGTATGAGAAAGCCCAAGTCACTATTTCAAATTTCTAGTGTTGTCACTTGGTAGTCTCAGAAGGTGACTTGTATCATTACTGCTTTATAGAATTGATTGTGATCGTGTGTTTTGATAAACCTGAAAAAAGCTTTATATCCATCAATTAATCAACTTTATTAAATATAATTTTCAAGTCTTCTATGTGATCATTCATCTAATTGTTCTGCAATAAACTGAAAGGAGGCTTTAGTTTGTGTTCCTTGGTCAATAGTAAATTGAAAATACATTTATAACCTTTCATTAGAATTAGTTCTTCCTCATATTTCAGGTAACTTTTGATTTGCCTATGTTTAGGCCCAACTTTTAGATACAGGAACAGGACCATGGCTGCTGAATCTTCCTTAGGAATTTTACTCTTGAGCAATAAAAAATACTTTATGTCTATTTTAATTAATATTAATTTTCCTGATTATTTCACACAACATTGATCATTTATTCTTTTGTTTTTACCCTCAAGTTTTAATTTTGCTTAAAATTTAACTAGTTTAAGTAGCAAGCATAACACTGAGTTTAACCTAATACAATCGACATTTTGACTTTTAACAATCTTATACTTGCATTCACATTATAATTTTTATATTCACCCTTGTCTCTGTCATTTTGTATTATGATTTCCTTTTCAATGTTTTATTTGTTTTCTATAATTTTCTTGAATGCAGGGTATTTGTGTGTGCTATTAGACATCCTAATTCTAGTAGTATAATTTTCTTAAAGACATTTCAAAAGTCTGTTTAACTAAATGTCAAGGTCAATAACATATAAATAATTTTAATTCACTTTGTAAAAGGTGTAGTTTTAATATTTTGTTTTGCTCTCTCTACTGGATTTTAAAAATTTAATTATAGTTATAAATACCAATTTTCTTTTAAAATTTCTCTTCCTTTAAAAAAAAGATAATTTTGACCAGTTGGAGGCCCAAACTTAACCTACACGTAGACTACTCATGTACCTAATCCTGATTTGTACCCGACATCTCAATAATAAAATAAAGAGAAAAAAAGATAATTTTGTTACTTATCTCTATATGCTTATTTTAAAGTTCAAATTATTCCAACCATGACTACCTCATTACTGATTTTTAAACTTTGATTCATCTTTCATTTGCTATCAGCAGAAATACAGTAGCATCTTCAGTTCTTAGGACTTAGGTTCGAGAAATAAGAGATATAGTTCTCACTCCACTTAAATCCACATCTTATCTCCTATCATCTCCTACCCCAGGCTGACACCAGGAATATATACTCATTTTAGATGGCATCTCAACTGTCTCCTCCAGCCCCTTCCATGGATGTGACAGAACCCTGTGGCATATCCAGTTATCATTTCTTCTTTCTCAGGGCTGGAAGCATAGAATAGATTTGCAGTTAAGATCTAAACTTCCATGCTTATTCTTCTATTCTTATGAATTTTGTTTTCGCTCCAGCTTTTTAATTCTTTCATCTGTATTTTGCATCTTAAGTTTGAGTCCTCTCTACTTATCATTTTAGCACTATTATCCTATTTTCTTTTTCTTTTCCAAAAATGATATTGAATTTGCCTTCTTGCTTATTGACATTATTTTCCACATCATCTAGCCCGATCCATTGTTGTTTTAAATCATTTGGCAACTGTATTTTTCACATTTCTTATTTAGGTTTCTAATCTTTTATATTATCTAACTCTATTGATTTCATGTTGAGAGTCCTATTGTTTTGTTTTTGTTTTATTTTCTAAAATTATTTCTAATAGGAGATCTACTTTTTATCTTTTAAAATTAGAAATCAAAGACCAGTCATGGTGGCTCATGCTTGCAATCCCAGCACTTTGGAAGACTGAGGCAGGAAGATTGCTTCTGCCCAGGAGTTCAAAACCACCCTGGGCAATGTAGCGAGATGTCATCTCTACAAAAATCAGAAATTAACCAGACGTGATGGTGTGCACCTATAATCCCAGTCACTCAGGAGGCTGAGGCAGAAGGATTGTCTGATTCTAGGAGGTCAAAGCTGCAGTGAGTCATTATGATCCCATTGCACTCCAGCCTGGGCAACAGAGACCCCAATTCAAAAAAAAAAAAATTAGAAGTCAAGTTCTTTGGACACTCTATGAGCATCACTATGCCAAAACTCCAGGCTGCAGTTCTTACCATTACTCTCCCTCCTTTCCCACTGCTGCTCCCACAGCTGTATCTCAAAAGGGAGATCTCATTGCAGATTATTTATTCTTTGGGTCTGAACCTGGAAGTACTTCCCTGAACATTTTTGGCTAGGATCTCCAGCAGTCCTTAACAGAACTCAGCATGTTTCCTATGAAACAGTTAAGTACAGGCTGAAGAATCACAGATAGCACATTGTAAGCAATTTACATTCTCAGTTGGTACAAGGTCTGCAAGTCAATGCTCGCTGGATGAATTTGAGGAGTGAGTTTCCTGCCTGACTCTCAGTACACTTTTACCTCTAACATCTACCCTCTAACTTAGAGTGGATCCCTAGGGTGTTTCTCAGTTCAGCTCCAACTCTTTTTCAGAAGTGTCAGGGTCATATATCTGTCTTCCAGGATGAATATTTCCATTAACCTAATACCATTTGTGTATCATTTATGTGTAAATGTGGCTAAGCTCTGGTGCCCAAATGTTTGGATGAACATTAGTCTAGATATTTCTGTGGTTGTATTTTCTTAGTTGTGATTAACATGTGCATTCAGTTGACTTTAATCAAAGCAGATCACCCTCTATAATGTGGGAAGGCCCCATCCAATCAGTTGCAGGCCTAAAAAGCAAAGTCTAACCCTTTGGGTCCCCTGGCACGGTGGTACTTTTCTGTTCTCTCAATAAATTCTGCTTTCTTTAAAAAAATAAAATAAAATAAAGCCAAGACTGAGGTTTCCCAAATGAAAAGAAAATCTATCCCAAGACTGTGACCTGGAAATTCTACCTAAGTTTCCAATCTGCTAGCCTGCTTTGAGTACTTTGGATTCAAGAGGGGAACATCAACCCTTACATGAATTTTTGGACTGCTATCTTGTTCTATGGATTTTGGACTTAACAGCCCCTACAGTTGTATTAGCTAATTCTTTAAAATAAAGCAAATTGGCTGGGCTTGGTCGCTCATCCTGTAATCCCAGCACTTTGGGAGGCCAAGGTGAGTAGATTGCCTGAGCCCATGGGTTCGAGATCAGCCTGGGGCAACTTGGTGAGACCTCATCTCTAAATCAAAAATTAGCTGGATGTGGTAGCACATGCCTGTAGTTCCAGCTACTTGGAAGATTGAGGTGGAAGGATTGCTGGAGCCCAGCAGGTTGACCCTGGGGTGGCCATGAGTGTGCCACTGCACTCCAGCCTGGACAAAGGAGACTCTGACAGAAAAAAAAAATTAAAATTAACAATAAAGCAAATTTTTTCTTTCTCTGATGGTTAATTTTATAGTCCAGTCAACTTGACTGGACTAAGGAATCCCCAGTTATCTGGAGAATATTATTTGTGAGTGTGTTTCTGAAAAATGTTAGCATTTTCATTAGTAAACTAAGTAATGAAGACTGTCCTAGCCAAATATGGGTGGGCACTAACCCAAAATAGAACAAAAAGGCAAAGGGACGGTGAATTTGTTCTCTCTCTTCTTGAGCCGGGACATCCATCTTGCCCTCTCCTTGGACTTCAGGAATCCTGGTTCCTGGCCTTTCAGACTGTGACTTACATAGATTGAATGTCCCTAATTGAAAATCCAAAATTGAAAATGCTCCAAAATCCAAAATGTTTTAGGTGCTGACATGGCATTTTAAAAAAACATGCTCAATGAGGCAATTCAGATTTCAGAATTTGGGATTTGGGATGTTGAACTGGTAAGTATTATGCAAATATTCCAAAGTCTGAAAAAAATCTGAAACACTTCTGTCCCAAGCATCTTGAATAAGGGATAATCAACCTATACCAGCACTCCTTGACTCCCAACCAGGATCTCAGTTTTTCAGATTCACACTGAATTAACCCACAGGCTTTCCTGTTTCCCTAGCTTGCAAATGGAAGATAGTAGAACTTCTTGGCCTCTGTAATTGATCATGTGAGCCAATTCCCATAATCAATCTTTCTCTCTCTCTCTTTTTATATATATGTGTGTGTGTGTGTGTATGTATATATGTGTATGTATATATACATATATATATACATATATACATACATATATATGTATGTATACATACACATATATACACACGTGTGCACACAAGCACACGCATATATACATATATACAGATGTGTACATATGTACAACATGCATGTGTGTGTGTGTGTGTGTGTGTGTGTGTGTGTGTATCCTATTGAGTCTGTTTCTCTGGAGACCCCTGACTCTGGAGACCCCACCAAAAGAGATAAAGTATAATGGCAATTTATATATGTATCTCAAATGTCAAAATGGCAATTTCTTTTTTTTTTTTTTCCTATTTTAATTTTTATTTAAAATTGTGGGGTACAATTCAGGGTTAGGTATACAAATATTCACCATGTAGTTACCCTTATTTTTTTCCCTTAGATAATTTGACCATTCTCTTATAATACAATCATTTATCTACTTGAAAAATGTGTATGTCAAAATTTTCTTTCAACTACTTAATATTCTTCTTTTTTATTTTTTTGAGTCGGAGTCTCACTCTGTGCCCCAGAGTGGAGTGCAGTGGCATACCCACGGCCACCCCAGTGTCAACCTGCTGGGCTCAGACTATCCTTCCACCTCAGCCTTCCAAGTAGCTGGAACTACAGGCTCACGCTACCACGCCCAGCTAATTGTTTTGATATATTGTTGGGATGAGGTCTCACCAAGTTGCCCAGGCTGGTCTTGAACCCCTGGGCTCAGGCAATCCTCTCATCTTGGCTTCCCAAAGTGCTGGGATTATAGGCTTGAGCCACCACGCCCAGACTAACTGCTTAAAATTCCACCAGAACTTTAAATCTTTCTCTTCAAATAATATTCAGTGTTTGCTCTCTGCAGAATACTAACTTTGACTTAAGGAATGTATAAGAATTATGAAATTATCCCCATTCTGAAGAAGTGCATATAGGAGATGATGGCTATGCTAAGTACACTGATCTAATCACTGTACATTGTATATATCACATCAGCATGCATGCCATAAAAATGTACAGTCATTATGTTAATTTAAATAAAATGTTTTAAAAATTAAAAGAATGCCAATTTTAAAGAAAAAAAAACAGTTGAAAGTCTATATTTGAGTATAGGGAAAACACAATGGTAGTATTTTTTTCTTCTGAGGATATTCCAAAATACACAAAGATTGAATGACAGGTTATCTGTCCTGATGCATCATAGGTGATTTTATAGACAACATCATGGGGCCAGAAAAGGCCCTGTGTCTGTCATGACTCAGAGAGGTTAGTTCTCATCAATGATTTCTCACAAATTCCACTGATTCATCAGTGTCTTTCCTCTCCATTTCTCTCTCAATACCACAGTATTTCATACAATCAAAATTATCTTGCTCTTGTTTTTTGAATTTTCAATATCAGTTGGAGTAGGTTTCTATCAGAAGACTGGGAAATATAAAACATCATATACAATACGTAATTTGGGCAAGAAAAGGGAAACAGGCTAATTGAAAAATGTTTAGGAGAATATCTGACCAGTCACAGATACTCTGCATTTATGTTATAATATTAGATCCAAGGCAGATAATTAGAGAAGGACATTGTTCTTATGCCTCTAGGATTGTGAAGTACTCTATATTGTGATGATTAAAGAATCATTATTAAAGATATGGAAAGTAGCTGTGAATTGGACATAACATGTCCAATTCAAAGATATGCATTCTTCCTAAATGGTAGATCTATACTCTTATTTTAAAAATCGAACTACTAGCCCTTTCTGGGATATCAGGTACAATGACTTATCTTCTTGAAACTGTTTTTGACATTTCTATATTCTGTATAATAGGATAATTGCTATTATTATGTAATATGCAAATGTGATGTTATATTTAATATTTTCTAATGTAATCATTGGCTTGCACATCCATTGTAGTACATTAAGCTGTCCATTAGAATAACGAAAATGTCTACTTTTCCTTTTCATGTGTGCAGTTTAGCATAGTCACTTGAAAATAATAAGTGGTAATAAAATTTATAAAATGATGTATAAAGTTTAATGGAGGAAATGACAAGTATTTGCATGAGTAAACATAAAAAATTGTAAATGTTACATGCCACAAAAGAAAAGTCATATATATTGTAAGGAATTTCAGAGAAAGAAAAGATTAATTCTGGCTGTCAGCGTCATGAAATTCTTTGTAAAGCTAGTATCTGAGCTGGTTCTTGAAGGATGGGCTGGTTTTTAAACATCTGGAGATGTAGCAAAAGAATGATATGGAGAAAGGAGCCATTTTACGTTAACACATAGATTATAGGCACAGATGACAGTGAATGATATACTTGGTAGGTGTTTAAGTTGCTCATAGAAAGATAATAAGGAATTTATTTGGAAAGGTAAATGGAGGCTAGATTATGAAATGCCAAAACAATGAAGTTTTTCAAACAGGAAAGGAAAGGAAGAAAGCTACAAAATAAATATTTACTGAGCACACGCTATTACTTGGCATTTGCAAGTTATTTCATTTAATTTCTGTGCTTTTAGTGGGCATTCATTCTCCAAATATCTATTTTAAACTCTTTCTCGATGAAAGGCAATATTCAAGGCAATAGGGTTAAGATAAATCAACAGAGTACCAGAAGTCCCATTTTATAGCTAGGGTCATCAGTCTCACTAAGGTTAAGTAGTGTACCTAAAGGTAGCAGGCTGTTAGTAAGAATCAGGGCCAGGCATAGAAGCTTTATCCATGTGACTCTAAAACCAATTTGTTGTTTGTTTACTGTTTGTACTATAACATGCTACCTCAAATCTTGTTCAGATTTAAACTTTTTACAAAAGTTTATCTCACAGACCAGAATTCATTTTCCATTTCCAGAACCCCTCCTTATTTCAGGTTTTTATTATAATTTTCTCTATCTATTTACCACCCACTCACCTGAGTGCCCAGTATAAGCATCACTACATTTTGAACAGTACCTGATCCCCACACTGCCCCCTGCTCCCCCAATTCCCAACTCAGCAGCTATCTCTGAGCGATAATAACAGACTGGCCATGCTGCTAACAGGGTTCAATAAATAGTTCACAACTAGTTGCATGCTTATTATTAGCACAACCATTCAACTCTCATACATGATGGTAAGTCCCTGGAATCTGAGGCTTTATAAACCAATGAACACACCTTGAGTTACATAAAAGTGGAATGGGTTCTCCCTTGACCCAAGGGGTACCTTATCTGATGGAGGAGTCACATGTGTGCACAGATAGTGACAATATGATGTGACAATTCTATAGTGCAAGAAGAAAGGAGTTAACCTCTCTACCTGCAATTGCTTCACACATAAACTGGTGATTAGTAACTATTTTTTGAACAAAGAGGTTAAAACATTCATGTGCTTACTCAAGACAATGTAATTTCTGATAAATTCCTCTGAAGGTATTCATTTTAAAAATATGAAATGTGACAAGAGACATTACCTTACATTTTTCCTGTTGGAAAGCAAGAATGTTCTTCCTATTGGACTCGGCTGTGCTTATACCTTCCTTCTTCAGAGGTCTAGGTTTAAGATTCCCATAAAGTTGGCCTTCATTCTGTTTGCTTTTTCCATGCCATTAGAAACAGCATTTTCCTGGTATTTCTATTGAAAATACTTTTGGCTCATAGTATTTGACTCTTTGGCCACAGGGTGCATGCTTGGGGAGGGGGCGGGGGGGTGGAAAGAGGCAGTCCTACAGGCTGGCAACAGACTTCTAAAGAAGAATGCATTAAAACAAACCACACACAATATTTTCCCAAGCCCCCAAGTGCCTGGATTTCATCTCAAATGAGAATAGGGAAATAAAGACAAGTGTTAAGACTGCTTGCTTGTAGAAAACAGAGCGCCTCTGTGGTCTCAGTGTAAAGAGTTTATTTCTCATGCTTTAGAAAGCATCATTGTAAATAAACACATTCATGGGCCCTCCCTGCATGCTATTAGTCATTATTTCTTTGCAAGCAGGACCTTGGAGTTTCGTTAACTGGTTTCCAGAATATAAGTGCTTCAAAAATTTGGGAGAGAAAGGGAAGAAAGTTGGAGCACAAAAAGATCTAAAGTCATCAAACTCTACTTTATGTATAGTAAACAAAACAATGCAAAGTCCATGAAAAGTCCATATTTATCCTTTCTCTTACTACTCAAAAGGCTCTGCTATAGCTAGAGAAATATACACAACCTCCTTGATCCCTTTTTCTGAGCTTTTGGAACCTGTTCTTTCTCCTTGGATGTGTTTTCCCTTGACCTTGCCTTGTCCTATAATTTGACAGCTACTCTAAGCCAACAGTCTCAAATCGTTTTAAACATTATTTCATGACAAGTTGTTCCAATTGTGATACCTAAAAAAATCAAAAGTCAAAGACACAAAACCATCATATAGACAGTTTGCATCAGAACTATGAAGCTATATATAAAAAGTATATATCCATACGTATTTGAATATGTGTATAAACTCATAGGTACGCATGTATGTGTGTGTATATATATTCATATACATCTATATTTGTATGTAGATTACATATATTCAAATAGCTGTGTGAAGACAGTATAGTTTGTAGAGATAGACATATGGAATGATTTGATAAGGATTAATCTATTAAAGTGAAATATTTGCCAAGACAATAAATATCCCCAGACTTGCCTGGTATGACAGGCTGCTTTATAAATTTTCCTAACACTTCATATTTCATCTGTGCTTTGGAGACCCAAAAGTCATTACTTTTGAGGCAATTTGATGAGATAGATCTGTTATTGAGTCTTAGCTCTGTTACTTACGAATTGTTAACCTTGGGTAAACTATTTAACCTTCTGAACCTCATCTTCCTTAATTGTAAAATTTGGATTATGTTATTTACTTAATTGTTGCTGTTAGAATCAAATTTAATAATATACAAAAATATTCTAGCAGGAAACATGACTTATAGCAGGAGTTCAAAATTATTGTTGTTGTTGTTTTGTTAAATGTCCTAGATTCATTCAAGAAGATAACTGTAAAGGTTAAACAACCTAAAAGAATACAAAATCATTTCTAGTATGTTTCCATTGATATTTTTTGTTTCTTTCCTTCTTTTGCCATGACTTCATTGTGCTTGCCACCAGTATGATTCCAAAGCAAAAGATGTTTGATCAGCTGGATACCAGGAGAATAAGCATCATTTCATTGCTTAAATAATATTTTTTTTAAATGTTGTTCCTTGTGTCTCCCTAGATCATAGTCTTTGGCTTTACAAACTATTCACACAATGGGGGAAAAGTTCATTTAGTCAATCCAGTTAATGAGCAAATCAATTCCATTTTTTAAACCATCAGTTCAAGTGTATTATAGAATCAGCTATTTTTTCTTTCTTAACAGGACCAATCAGTTAAGTTATAATAATTCAGTCTGTGTGGCTCAATACAGTGAACTTCTCTGCCATTTGTTATAAAAACAAAAAGTATTCTTTTATTTAATGAGTAAGAAGAACTATTTTCTTCACTAGTTTGGTTTCCTAGTAACACAGAATCATGATTTAATTGTCCACAATAGTGTCTTGATTTCAAGCAATAATTATTATGGTAACATCATCACAGCATGAGTCTCAGGTAAAGGTTGTGAACTCATCCTTACCTTCCAATAGCAGTTTAAATGGCATTTAGGGATTATCCTTTCCGTCAGGAACCTTGTCTAGTCTGTTTCAGCTATAGGACACACTACATCATTCAAAAAACCTGAAGTTCTTGTCAGTTTATTTCAGTAACAAGGGGTTAAAAGTTTTATTTAGCTTTTCACATTCTTGTCAGTTTATTTCAGTAACAAGGGGTTAAAAGTTTTATTTAGCTTTTCACATTAAAGAGGAAGACATTGGCACAGGTTTTTTTTTTTTTTTTCTACACTTGTGGAATGGTTTGATAAGGATTAACCCATTAACAAAGTAAAATATTTGCCAAGACAATGGCTATCTCTATGTTTGCCTGGTATTATAGGCCTCTTTATGAATTTTTCTAACACTTCATATTTCATCTATGTTTTAGAGTCCCAAAACTCTCATTGCTTTTGAGATGATTGCTTTTGTTCTCTCTATAAGCTCTCCTTTTAAAATTCATTATATGAGTTTAAAGTTAGTACCTAGAAATCACATGCATCTCTATGGTTTATTCTGCTGGCCTGTGGCCAGTCAACACAAAGATTAAGGTTTGAGATGTAACTTTTTTTCTCATCAGTATAATTGGATATGCCTTGATGGTGGCACTAAATTTTTTACCTTCCCACTTTTTCTTGGAAGAATAAATTTACTGAACACATTAGACATAATTAAGCAAGTTTCCAGCATTGTTGCTCTTGTTATTTCAGTGAGAAAATGCTGCCCTTGAGAAGAAATACGTCCAGAAATGGCCAATAATAATAATAATAGTAACTAAAATGCTCCTGGTTTTTAGTTGTTTTAATTGGGCAATGCTGGCAATTCTTTTTGTTCTTCTTCTCTAATATATGCAAAATTTATTTTCTGTAGTAATTTAATAAGTCATATTAGATCACATAAAATAGGCTAAAATTTCAGGCCTGTAATTTTCTGATATTCA
Organism: Carlito syrichta; assembly: GCF_000164805.1. Classification (NCBI taxonomy): domain Eukaryota; kingdom Metazoa; phylum Chordata; class Mammalia; order Primates; family Tarsiidae; genus Carlito; species Carlito syrichta. The sequence goes on along the minus strand of NW_007247745.1, from coordinate 116,589 downwards.
ACATATAATAAACTTTATCTTTCAGAGTATTGACAGCTGCCAATCTCTTAATTAAAATATCATGTCTCCCAATCATACCAAATATCCAGAGGGATGTGTGTCATATCACGACTGCATTGGTGGTAAGGATAGGAAAAGGATATTTTAATAACTGTAGTGTCCTTTGAATGATGATACTTCTCTTTTTTTTCCTTTTTTTTTTTTTTTGAGTTAGAGTCTCACTCCATTGCCCAGGCAGGAGTGCAGTGGCACGCTCACGGTCACCCCAGCATTGACCTGCTGGGTTCCAGTGATCCTTCCACCACAGCCTTCCAAGTAGTCAGAATTACAGGCACATGCTATCACACTAAGCTAATTTTTTGATTTATTGTAGAGATGAGGTCTCACCATGTTGCCCAGGCTGGTCTCTAACCGGCAGGCTCAGGCAACTCTCTCACCTCAGACTCCCAAAATGCTGGGATTACAGACTTGAGCCACTGCACCTGGCGGAATGATATTTCCATGTTTTATGCTATTTGCCATGTCATTACCACAACCACTAAAACAACAAAATATCCACACACAAAAAATTAAGAGTTTCTCCATTTTCATGAAGGTCTGATTAGTTTCTTGATGGTTCCAGTCAATGTAGGATCTTGGAGGCCATCTTGAAGATTGCCTGCCACAGCTTGCAGTCTGCATATCAGTGTCTAACATATCGCCAGTCATCTGACTCTCTACAGGGACCTTAGCGTTCATATAATTTCCTAAGAAATACTACTTATCTAATGAAGTACATACAGGAAATTTGAGTAAAACTCTTCTTTATTAACTCTCAAATTAAGTGATTTTCTATGAGGTTGAAATGGGAGATCTTTTTGGACTTGAGTAATTGTCAAATTTTTTTATTTATAGTAAGATATGCATGAACACATCTGGCCACATCCTCTTCTATGGAATAATGAAATATATCACTTAATTTTTACTACTTGTGCAATCTTTCACATATACTTTTTTGTAATTACAATTAGTCAAATGACATGTGTTTTTGATGTGATAATTGATTATAGCTCTTATAGTTAGGGCAGAGGTTCTCACCAGTGGGTATTATTGCCTCCGCCTCCACCTCAAAAAATTTGGCAATTTCTGAAGACACTTTTGGTTGTCACAAAAAGGGAGAAATTATGTCTCTGCAATCTGGGGTAGAGATCAGGAATGTTGCTATAATCCATAGGAATATGCCTCCTTCACCCCTTAAGATAGAAGTAAATCTTCTCCCACATCTCACCTTGTTTTATGGTTTCTCTAAGTTTTTCAGTCTAGATACTATTAAAATATCCAACCCAAATGTCAATAGTGCTGAGATTGAGAGACTCAGAGGAATTACAAAACAGGGTGACTGGTGGGAGAGAACTTTCTTCCTAAAGTTGTTTCACTCATTTGCAACTCCAAACTCTCAGTGGGATCAATAGTCACACTATTTGATGAGTTTCCATCACTTATTCTACAAGATTTTTCAGTGAACCTATAATGCTCCAGGCACCAGCCATATAATGAATAGCAAACATGAACTTTGTCCTTTATAGAGCTTAAGTCTAGTGGGGAAGTCAAGTCAAAGTATGACACTAATGAATATACAATTGCAAGCAGAGGCCTTTAGAGGATGGACTTTGATGTTTTGAGAAAACTTAACTGAGGAAACTGACAAAATCAAGTGTTAAAGGAGGCTTCCTTGCAGAAATGGTGCTTAATCATTATTCACCCAAGGGTTGAGTCCCAGAGGAGTGAGCTGGTAAATAGCAGGGGGGAAATATTACATATGCAATACCCTGTGGAAAAAAAACACTGAGAAAATGGGACATGGCCCCATATGACATTGAAGGAAGCATAGGCCAGTCAATACTATATCTTGTGAATATGTTAATAATTGTGATCTTTACACTAAGAGCAAGAAAAAACCATTGAAAATTTTTATGCAGGCTACTGACAAGATTAGGTTTGTTTTACAATGATTGAGAAGTGGGATTCAAAACAGATTGCTCAAGTACCCAGTGTCAAGGAAGACTGGTATAAGGTCACAGTGCTTGGTTGTAGTCATTTCCTATTCAATCATTTATCAATAACTTAGATGATAATATAGAAGATGTGCCAAACAAATTAACAGGTGGCATAATCTGTGAAGGAAATTCTACTATTACAGGCAATGAAAAACTAAAATTCCAAAATTATCTCAGCATACTAGTTCACTGGGCCAAAGCAAAAAAGGTGAAAGCTGCAGAAATAAATGTAAAAACCTCCATTTAGTCTTTTAAATCATTGAGTGTAGAGGCTCAGTTGTAGGACTGACTTTGACAGCAATTCTTGTGAAAATATGTAAATGTCTTAGCTTAATATGAGTGATTATTATGCTATGGTTGCATAAAACAGCCAACACAATCTCAGGTTCAATTAATGAAAAAACAGACATTGAAACTGCCAGTTCATGTGGACTACATTGTACTCATATCTGAGCACCATATAAAAAACAGGGCACTTAGAAACTACAATGCATCTGGTTATAGACAAACTACATGATGAAGGAAACCATAAGAAATGATTTTATGGAGTAGAAATCATAATAAAATCTTTCAGACAAGAGTTGCCAGGGATTAAAACATACTATCTCACAGAGTGAAAAGCTTCTCATAATTTGGAAACACAAGTAGAGGCAACACGATTATTTTCCATGACACTCTAAAAGGCAAATCTCTCAACTGGAGAGAGATTGAAATACATGTATGAGTTTAGCATTTTCTTACAACCCTAACAGTCATGAAAGTCTATCAGCATGAAACCTCATGTTCTTCTGGCTGTCAAAAATGTAGATAAAGATCTACATTTCTATGAGGCATCGAGATAACATCTATGAGACAACAGATGTGAAGTTTCAGAGTAACACTTGTAATCACCATGCTCAATTTTCCAAACAGAATGGCTCCAAGGTCTCTTTCCTGGCTGTGGGAACTTTAAGCCAGATCAAAAGTATAGACCTAAGGCAGGAGAAGACTTGATCAGGATATTGTTGAAACTGTATTACAGTTGATCGTCATTATTGATAGATCCCCTATCTGCAAACTTGCCTATTCATGAAGATTTCATTTATAAGCCTCAAATCAATACTTGCCACACTTTCATGCATAGGACATGTGCAGAATAGCAAAAAATTTGAATCACCCTATGTTCAAGTTGTCAGCTGTGGTTGAACAAAATGACACTCTGCCTTCTTGTTTCAGCTCTCATACTGTAAAATACAGCAGTATTTTACAGATATAGTTGTGTAAGCATTGCTGGCTTTTTCTCATTTTTGTGATTTTTGTTGATGATTTTACTGTTAAAATGGCCCAAGCATAGTGCTAAAGTGTTCTCTAGTGTTCTAAGCACAAGAAAGCGGTGCCCTGTGGTAAAAATACATGTGTTAGATAACTTTATTCGGTCTGAGTTATGGTGTTGTCAGCCATGACATCACTGTCAATGACTCAACAATGTTTATAAAGTGTCTTCAAGCAGAAACACACATAAAGTAGCATTGTATATTGATGGCTTGATAGAAATATCATAGCCAGAAATGCAAGAGCCTAATTCAGTGTTCCCAGTGCCTTTATAGAACAAAACTAATGTAAATAACAAGACTCAACTGTATTTGGAGAGAGCAGTCACTGTACTGTGAGTACTCATCACACCCAAGGGTGAGGGAAAAGTGAGGACTTCTTTTCTCATCACAAGACTGGGTATGGCCCCCCACAGGACTGGCTGAGAGTCTTCCTTGAGTTTCCTAAAGTCAGGATGCTAATGAACTGTTATCTGGTCCCAGAATAGACAACTGGGGGGAGAAGGCAGGTGGCTGCAGTTGTGACATCTCAAGTGCTACTGTTTTGGAAATGTCCTCCACTCCCAGTGAGTTAGGGTACAGAATGAGAAAGTGTTTTCCCATGGATAAGTAGTAGACCACACAGGAGAGAGAATGCCAGAATACAGCTATCAAGGCCCCGTCCATAAATTTATCTGCAGTGGGGAAAGTACCTCAGTAAGAAGAGTCTAAGTATATACTGCCAGACAAACCAGGAGCTGTAGAAGGGGTTGCAAGTGACCAAGCAGAATAAAATGCTGCAGGAGAGAAAAGCCCAGCAAGGAGACTCTGAAGGTCCACAAAGTACCTTGAACATAAAACATCAGTTTGCCAAGTCCAGATAGTGCAAAGTCCTATTTCTATTGCACTAGTAAGAACTGTGCTATCCCTTTTTCTTTTTCTGCCTTTTCTCCTCCTAGCTTCAAACATAGTAGGGATCTGAAAAATACATAGAGGAAGGAGGTCAAGAAACTCAAGTGAGGAATCAGAAAAGCCAATGCAACTTTTGTTCCCAGTAAGGGTTTCTAACCCACTTCAAAACTAGCAGGGAAAGAGAGGTTTAACATCAAGTTTATTTTGTTATGTTCCTGGAACCAGCATTTTAATTTCTGAATTATAATCATATTTGTGATTGAAATGTGTCAGTAGAGCAACTTGTTACTTAGGAGTCATCAGAAAAATCATAGCCCTGCCAGAGTTTTCATACAGAAACAAGAGAGAATGCCTCCCACTGAATGGGCATGGTCGAAAGCCAGGATTGAGTTGTGGTTTGATTATGAGTTCATGCTTGTACAGCCAGTTGTCTGTGCTCACACAGAGCTTTGCTGCACCACGAAATACCTGAGTGCTGTTTTAAAACCTACTTCACTGCTCACCACATGACAACTGTAGCCAAGGCATTTAACCTCACTAAACCTGGATTTAGACACATATACAGTGCAGATGACAGCAGTGTTTTAGGGATATAGTTTTGTAAGCATCGCCCTGGAACCAAATTCAGATCAAAGAACAGTGGCATAGGTAGAATTTTTCTGTGTCTCAGATCCATTGGGTTAAAACCTTCATGAACAGTAGCACCAGAAGGTACATGTTCACTAGAAAGATGAGTGTAAAGTCAAGCCAAGATAGAACATTCTTTCCTTGTGTCGTAGCTTCACTCCTAATGTTTCTACAGTCTTGGAAAATCACAGGGGAATTCTAATCTTACCATGGAAGTGGATGGGGACTCTTCCCAAGAATCTATGCCCTACCTGAAATGTTGCAAGAAACCACCCCCCATAGGTTTGTATGTAGATATAATACAATAGAAATAATGCATATAAACCACTTGATAGCATTTGGCAATAATAAATAATAAGTTTAATCTCAAAGTACCAATATCATTAATATGATTTTGATATATATTCATTATTTAATACATTTAGCTTATTTTTGTAGTTTAATTGGTTTTCAGAAACTATAGCTAAATAAGGCACCTAGGGATCATTTATGATAGAATCACTCTCCATAGCCAAGTTAACTCTCCAACTACTTAAAATTTTTACCATGTTTTATAATTGGTGGCAGATCGACAATGATGTTCCTTAATAATGCACTTATCTGGGTAAAATTTCATCAACATATTTTATTTTGCTTATTGAATAGCAATTGATACATTAGCGTTCCCTCTTCCCTCACCCCTCTCCAAGACTCATACACACTGCCACTTAGTTGTCATATCTCTCTCTCTTCCAGGCTCAGCAACTCAACTCTTTCATTTATTACTTTACTTGATTAGACATCAGTTTATTTTTTATTAGTTATTGCCTGTCCACATTTAATTTTATAATACATTGCCAAACTTGTATATAGTACTTTAGAGGTTCTGACTATTGTTAAGTATAATGACAAAATTTCTTAGCATTTAATATACTACTGTACTGTACTTATTTTTTTAAATGTCCTCCATATTATAATAAGATTTTTAAAAGGAAGCATCCCTTTTATGGTCATTGGTTGGCTACACAATTGCACAGGCTATATTAGCCTTTCTTGAGTCTCAGCATCTACATAGGCAAGTCAAGGTTTATCAATATGAAGAGTTTCACTAAACTGAATATTTACCTTGAATGTTCCAGTTTAAGAGACCCTACAATAAGAGTCCAAAGCAAAAAATGCAAGCAAAGGAGAAATTTAAATGATTGAGAAGAACTCAATAATTATAAATAATAGTATTCAAATCCTCCTGTAAGAGCATATACCTAAGAAGGGAGGGAAGTTAAATGGGAAAGTATTCATCATGGTTTCTCTGACTTGTGACAATTTCCCTGGAGAGACAGAAAGTTTAAAATAATTCAAAAATAAAATATTTAATTCAGTAAAGTGTAATCGAAAAATATGCTTCTTTAAAGAAGGTTTTTATAACTCATGTTTGCTAATCTGAGGCAAAACAATTTATAAGCATATTTGGCTTTTAAACCTTTTCATTTTTCTCCAAACTACCTTTCGAGGAGGTGATTAAATTAAATGATAGCTTATAAGACTATAAGTCTTATTCTAATAATAACTGATCCTGAGACTAACTTTCATTTGAACCCAGGGATCCTCCTATAATTGGTAAAATCTGATCAGCTCCTGGAAAAAAACAAATTTGTAGCTACAATTTCCTTTTTTGGTCAAAATTTGAAGTGACCTAAAAAGAAAAAAACAGAATACTCACAGTAATTGTAGAAATAAATTTCAAGACACTTTAGAAACAATTTTTTTAAATGAATGATGTATTCCCAGGTCGCTAAGGAAACAAAATAGCACCACTATGTTTTACTACTTAATTGGTCAAAGGTATTGGAAAAAGTATTTTATATACTCAACAGACTCACCTCAGGCTTATTTGCATTGGCAGATCAAATGCATTTGACAATGACTACATCAAACACAATCAGAAACTTGGTTAAGATTCTAGAAGATGACACCAAAAACGGTGGGGAAAAAACTCATAGCCAGATTAAAACATGAAGAAATTCCTAAAATGCTTTTATCTTGGGGAAAATGAATGAGTATTTGGTACATGACCAAGTTAGAATCATTATTACAAATTTCAATATCAGCTTTCAGGATGATACACCATAGAACAGGGGTTCCTAACCTTTTTGGCATCAGGGACCAGACATGTTTTCCACACTGTGCAGCCACAGGCTGGTACTGGTCCATGTTCTGGGGGTTGGGGACCCCTGCAATACGAGAATGAGAAAACATGATTATGTATGTTTAAGAATATTTACCAGGCCGGGCTCAGTGGCTCATCCTGTAATCCCAGCACTGTGGGAGTCTGAGGTGAGTGGATTGCCTGAGCCTGTGGGTCCGAGACCTGCCCATGCAACTTGGTGAGACCTCATGTCTACAATAAATCAAAAATTAGCCGGTGTGGTAATGCATGCCTGTAGTTCCGGCTACTTGGAAGGCTGAGGCAGAAGCATCATAGGTGCCCAGCAGGTCGATGCTGGGGCAGCCATGAGTGTGCCACTGCACTCCAGCCTGGGCGGCAGAGTGAGACTCCAACTCAAAAAAAAAAAAAAAGAATATTTATCAGTACTTTCTTTATTTCACCTTATTGTATTCTCTATATAAATCCCCCATTAGCTAATTCTCAAAAGTTTCCCGAAGAAGGGCTTTGAATAATTCATCTTTAGACTCTAGTTTCTTTTTTTATTTTTTATTTTAAGGATGTGGGGTAAAATTCAGGATTAGATATACAAATGGTCAGTGTTCAGGTAAAGTTTGGACCTCATTTTGGTCCCCACTTAGCCTGGTTTGAGTTCAGGTACTGTTATGAATGAAGTGTGCCCCCTCTGGCAGTTTCCCTCTACTGTCAATTCCTTTTTTATACTATATGATAATTGTTCAGGGTGCACTTATGAGTGAGGACATGTGGTACTCAGTTATTTGTTTCTGTGATAAATCACTGAGTATTATAAACTCTAAATCCATCCAAGTTGCTATGAAAATCATAATGTTGTCCTTTTTATGGCTGTGTAATATTCCTTCATGTATATGTACCATTTTTTTTTTATCCAGTCCACTTTTGATAGGCAGCATGGTTGGTTTCATGCTTTTGCTATCGTGAATAATGCTGCAATAAACATGCATGTGCATATAGACCAACGGAACAGGATACAGATTCCAAAAGCAAAACCCCAACTTCTCAACCAACTCATTTTTGACAAAGCCTCCACTAACAACCACTGGGGAAAGGAGAACTTATTCAGTAAATAGTGCTGAGAAAACTGGCTGATCATATGCAGAAGATGACCCCTACCTATCACCATACACAAAAATCAACTCTAAATGGATCAAAGACTTAAATGTAAAACCTCAAACTATAAGAACCTTAGAAAATGCAGGAGACACCCTTATGGAAATGAAACTGGAAACCAATACCTGATCAAAACCCTAAATGTCTATGCAATAAGAGATAAGATTGACAAGTGAGACCTCATCAAACTGAAAAGCTTCTGCAAAGCCAAAGAAACCATCAAGAGAACGGGAGACAGCCCATAGAATGGGAAAAAATATTTGCCAACTGTATATCTGACAAAGGCCTAGCATCCAGGATCTACAAGGAACTCAATATGCTGAAAAGAAAAAAACCAACAGCCCTATTAAAATAGTGGGCAAAATATATGAATAGACACTTCTCAAAAGAAGACATTTAAGCAGTAAACAGATACATGAAAAAATGTTCAGCCTCACTAATCACCTAAGAAATGCAAATTAAAACCACTGTGATACCACCTAATTCTAATCAAGATCATCATCGTCAATAATTCAAAAAACAACAGATGCTGGAGAGGATGCTGGGAAAAGGGAACACTTCTATACTGTTGGTGGGAGTGTAAACTAGTACAACCTCTGTGGAAAACAGTGTGTTGTTTCCTAAAGTATCTAAAAACTGATCTTCCATAAGACCCCACAATCCCCCCTCTGGGAATGTACTAGGAGGAACTCAAATCACTCTATGAAATAGACTCTAGTTTCTAACACCTAATCGGTTTCAAAGAAAATGCAGGATTCATGTTTATTAAATTAATTGTCAATCCTATTTCATATTGATATCTAAATTCGAGAATGCTTAATTAAAATTGTATTTGATATTTTGATGTAAAGAAAATAGGGAAATACTTGAAACCAGAATGCTTGGGTTCTAATTCTAACTTTTCAACAAACTAATTAAATGTCTGTTCTTGTTCTCAATTATATAAAAATAATAAGTTAAAAAATACAATAAGATTTAAATGGATCAAAAAATGTTGAATGCTAAGTTTAAAAATGATGCACTAGAGTAATAGCATGCAAATTCACGTAGAGTTACATCAAAGACAAGCAAATATAGTCATTTATCTGAATTAGAAATGGACTACACTACGGAGCCTTCTATTCTTTCTGGGTTGAAATTTTGGGCTGCTCTCAGTTTTTAAATCTTGAAGAAGCTTCTTATCATGAGCACAAGCCAGTGTTTCCAGATCAGCTTCAGAAGCATGGGAAAAGGGAGGCAAATCTAAGCTATTGAACAGCACCTGTCTGTTTTTGCTAGGAAAAGCTGCTGTAAAGAACAATCGAAGTCAGGCTCGGTTGCTCAGCCTGTAACTCCCGCACTTTGGGAGGCTGAGGGGAGTGGGCTGAGCCCATGGGTTTGAGACCAACCCAGGCAACTTGGCAAGATCTTGTCTCTACAATAAATTTTTTTAAAAGCAGGGCATGGTAGCACATGCCTGTAGTTCTGGCTACTTGGAAGCAGAGTCAGAAGGATCGCTGGAGCCCACAGGTTGACGCTGGGGTGGCCATGAGCGGGCCACTGCACTCCAGCCCAGGCGACAGAGTGAGACTTCAACTCAAAAAAAAAAAAAAGAACAATTAGGATTGTAGGTTTGTGGATTTTTTAATTATTATTTTATTTTTTATTTAATTTTTCAATATTAATTAGATTACTGATCTAAAGAACAAATGTAAGGGCATTTCATCCTTTAAATAGTGATATTATTGGGCGGACTCCCACTCGTGAAACAGAAGATATTCTATTGTTAAACAACAGAAAGCCAGGACTCTAGAGACTCTTTTAAATATAGAACATTAACACAAGTTAGACATAGCTATGTATATGCATAGATATGCAGAGAGGATAGCTGGTGTGATAGACTTAGGAACCATTTGCCAATATCCATGACCCCTCCCTTTTCAGACATCTGCAAGAATCACTTCCCTACTCTTTCGAAATTGAGCATGGCTGCATGATTTGTTCTGCTGAATAAAATATGAACAAAGGTAATGAATGTCATCTCTGGGTAGAAGCATTTAAAAGTTAAAGTGCAGTTCTTCATGAACTCTTGCTCTGCCTCCCTCCCCACCCCCCACCCCCACCCGGAATGAAGAGACTATGTGTTGCATGTAAATGGCCCTTGATCAGATGAATTGCCTGGTCCTGCAACAGACCTTACCTGAACAAGAAATAAGCCTTCATTTGGGTAAATCGCAAAAACTGTGGTATAGTTTGAAATTACAACATCATCTAGAAGACTCTTCTGGTTAATGTAATTGGCATATGTCATTGCCCCAAATAGTAAAGACTTGAGTTTGGTATGAGTCCTTTGTAAGCAGGCTGAAGTAGGAAACCAAAAAGTAATCCATGACAGGATAAGAGAGTTAAAGATTCATGGCTTATTTGCTAAAGTGAGCTTATGGATCTAGTAGAACAGGCCAGCCCATGCCTCAGCTCAAGATTTGTCATTTACTAGTTGCATGGTTTTGAGCAAAGTTACTTTGCCTCTTCAGTCTGTTTTCCCACTTGTGAAATGGGAATAATAATCCAAATAGATTGGGATTATTTCTATGTTGAGATTATGTCTATAGAGGGTTTAATACAGTTGATCCTCAACACATTTTGTTGTCTTTTCATATTTTAACTTTATTCCTATAAGCATCTACTATATTCCAAGAAGAGAAAGGCACATGCTAGGCATTGGGCCTACAGAAATGGACAAAGCAAAAATCTCTATATATGGCAACAGGTTACAAATAGAAGAATTACATGGTGTCGACTTTTCATGGGAGGTATTCCATAAGACCTTTAAAAACTTTTTAAAATTCAGTAGAGTGTGTGGACTGGACAAAAAATTTCCCTTTCTTTAGTGGGAAACAAGACCATACTGCAAATCTGTAAGTAACAGTATCTACTTTGTTCATAGTCATATTCTTAGTGCCCTGTCTAGAGCCTAACCACAAGCAGAAACTCTGCAAATATTTGTTAAAATGGTGAATAAGTGAATAAATTGACAATCTAAGCATGCACCAACTCAGAGAACTGGATAAAATAGATTGATCCATTCTATTTTCTTCCCTTCATTCATTTATTCACTCAGTAACTATTCAAGCTCTGTCACCATGGAGTTTCTCAAGAGACTTAAAATTATATTTGATGACATGAAAATCAGATTACTTGGTGATCCCACTTCAGTGGACTTTGGTAAATTGTAGTGTCATCAGAGATTAGTTTAAGTATTTATAAAAATAGTTGGCAGAAGAGTATAAGATTTACTGTGTCTATGGTTTTATTTTCCAGAAAAAAATTTGAGGTTTGCATTGCAATCTGCACTGCTACATCTGTTACTTATTTCTACTTATTAGCCCATGGGTTAGTAATTAAGGCAAATTTGGCTGGATTGAAAAAACTAATTAATTGGGTTTGTTTGCATAACAGTGACTTAATCTTCTGCTTTTGATGGGAACAAGCAATAACAAAAGCAGAGGGTCAAACCTTAAAGTAAACTGCTTGGTGCCTTTAAGGTAAACAAGCCAACTGTTTCAACATAAATTGTGTGGGACTGTGGGGATGGTAGTTAATCTGGATACACTTTGTGTCCTACAAGTAAGAAAGCCAGTTTCCTAGCCTGAATGCTAGGTAAGGAATTTCCTGACCAGTGTCTTGTTATTCCCTTGTTTTCCCATCTGCTTCATGAAAGATGATAAAATACTCAATATTAAATCTACAGACAAGGGAGATAACTTCTATTTGTTTTTATTCTTAAAGCTATATAAAAGTTAATACAGCATATAGTATATCTTGGTCATTATTTCTATTATCTATTATTATCATGAGAAAAAATGACCTTTAAATCAAATTGAAAAAAAATTAATTCAGACATCAAAAGATCTTCATAATCATAAAATCTATTAGGCACTTATAGCTATGAGACTTTTGACAAGATATTGGAACTTTTTACATCTGTACAATAGTATTACATACACCAAAATGTTGAGAGGATTGAGTAAGGAGACCCATGTTAAAAGTCTAACACAATGCATTGCACCTAATACGTTTTCAATCGATGTTAACTGTTGCTGTTAGCTATTTTTATGGTTACTATTAAGGATTTTCTTAATAATAAGAGAAAGAACATAAAAACGGGGAAAAATCATTCTGTCTTACAATCAGTAAGATGGAAAATTTGCTGACTCCTCTAGTAATAAAATTATACAATATAATATACAATAAACAAATTAAATAGAATTTTATTATAACTATTGTAATAACACAGATCTAGAAGTAGTATTTATTTAATTACAATTATTAAATGCAAGTTCTTAATTCCTAATATCATCAAGATGTGTTTAATTTAAATCTAAGCATTTACATCTTTTTCTTCTCTTTCCATGTAAAACCCACATCCAAATCTTCACCCTTTCTTCTAGTGGTATTAGGTTTGTGACTTTAGCAATTTTTTTCCAAATATTTACACGTGTAAACTTGGTATGATGCCAAATGAGGAGGGGTACCAGTCAATATCCTTCTTGTCAAAATTGCATGCTAGAGTGGTATCTCAAATAATAAAATGAAAAGGGAGCCAGGTGGGCACGGTGGCTCAAGCCTGTCTTCCCAACACTTTGGGAGACCAAGGCGAGAGGATTGCCTGAGCTCAGGGGTTCGAGACCAGCCTGGGCAATGTGGTGAGACCTCGTCTTTGCAATAAATCAAAAAATAAAAAATAAAAATAAGCCAGGCATGGTAGCGCATACCTTGTAGTTCCAGTTACTTGGAGGGCTCAGGAGGAGGGATCTCCTGAGCCCAGCAGGCCGAGGCTGAGGTGGCCGTGAGCACGCACTGCACCCCAGTCTGGGCAACAGAATGAGGCTCAGATGAAAGAAAGAAAAAAGAAAGGAAGGAAGGAAGGAAGAAGGAAGGAAGGAAGGAAGGAAGGAAGGAAGGAAGGAAGGAAGGAAGGAAGGAAGGAAGGAAAGAAGGAAGAAAAGGAAGCCAGAGGTAGCTCGATGACCCCTGCCATTTACAAAGCAATGTTTCATGCCATAGAGTTTATGGGAAAACAGCCCAAACTGCAATCCAAACCAATTGTGGACAAGACCCCAGCGATGATACTGCCCAGGACCTTAAACTCTCTGGCTGTAGGAATATACCACTGACAGCTCTAGGTCATTTGCCCAGCTTTGGTGAGCCAACGTATTTACTTCTAATATCCATTGTAAAGAAAAAGTGTTGGAGGGTAGGGAGGCACATCACTAAGAATCCTGGATCCTAAACCAGGTGAAGTGAGTTCCAGATGGAGACCCAAACTTCACCTGCTTGTAAAGCACTCATGTACCTAATCCTGTCTTGTACCCCTCATCTTTATAATAAAATAAAGTTTTTTAAAAAAATTGAAAACCTGAGCCTGGAATTTACTGACAGTACATGCTATTGTAAGCTATTCTCCCCAAACAAAGAAATGCTACAAATCTACTAAATTTCTCTGGGGTTAAAAAATGGTACTAGTCAATGTATTAATTTCAAGACTAGTTATTTATAAAATGCTGCTGGATAGAAAACACAAACTGAAAATGAGCAGAAATCAGAATTCAGAAAAAACATATGATGTTGTACCTGCCGATCAAAAATTTCTTTTCAAACAAAACTTCAGCACTTAAGAACATAGGGATTAAAGCACATTTTTAAAGAGTAAACTTCTATTTAGTTAGGCTTGAAACATAATTTTTTAGTTGAGCTCATTTGTTACTGAAAAGCACAAGCAAACTCAGTAAATATACCCCATGTCTGTACTAGATATGTACAACAAAGCAATAGATAAGACATACGTTAAAATGGAAAATTAGTGTTATTATCCAAATCCAGTAGAGACAGACTTCTAGGACAATGTTTACTTCAGCTTTGAAGACTGTTTCCAAATATCATTAGGTCCAACAAGCATAATTTGGCTATAAACCACGTAGTACTCTTGCCCACAGCTATGAGTGTTCTAGGCTCTTTCCTACCGCCCATTACCATTCCCATTCCAGATGTGGATTTTCTTTACTCATTCCCCACATCGTTAAGTCCACCTAACTAGACAAGAGATTGCTGAAGTTGTTTTAATTTTAGACTCTTTCCCCCATGTATTTTCCAAAATGTCCTTCATTGACTCATTTTGTACTTACTCTAACATTTGATCCTTTTGTTTTCCCATTCATTCTTCCTCTTCTAATATCGTATTATTATTATTATTATTATTATTATTATTACTGTTTTAGAGTCAGGATCTTACTCTGTCACCCAGGTTAGAGTGCAGCGGTATGATCACGGCTCATTGCAGTCTCGAACTCTTAGGCTCAGGGGAACCTTCTGCCTCAGCCTAAGTAGCTGGGACTACTGGTGTTCCACCGGGCCCGGCTAATTTTTTGAATTTTTGTAGAGAGGCCTCACTATGTTGCCTAGGCTGATCTTGATCTCCTGGGCTTAAGCAATCCTCCCACCTCAGAGTCCCAAAATGCATGTTTACAGGTATGAGCCACTGTCAGCCCCAATCTTTCTTTATCTCAGTTTAACAAGTTGTGTTTATTTTCAGCTCTGGCAATTTTTTTTTTTTTTTGGTACCTTAAAATTTCTGTTTTCCACCTCAGTTTCATAGTTCTTTCTGTGGTCCAACTTCTCTGTATTGGTCCCTTGATGTTTGCATCTAACTACTTTATCTTACTTAAACTGTGTTTCTCATCCAACATTCACACCTTGGTGACTATCCATGAAAATTCCATTACCTCTAACCATTGGCATGTAACTAAAATCTCCTGATTTGTGGTAACAAGCACACAAGCCTCTATCCACAAAATGCCACTACTGACACTGACCAACCAAACAACAATGGAAAACAGTAGATAGGCTTGTTATATTTATGTCAAGCCCCTAGCCTGATTTCCATTAGAAGAGCTCTGCTTTCTTTAATGTTTTGTATTTGGAGCCATGACTATTTTCATGAGTATACTTGATACAGCTAACTGAAATTCAATGCAGAACACCCAACACCCTACATGCTTTCTAATACACTCTCCAGTATAAGGAATCAAAGATTTGTAATGCCAGAGCTTTGAAAAAATGCTTGTAGAAAACCCTATATTGATGGGGTTATGTCAAAGAGACAGAAAAGTCAACTGAAAGAGTTCCCAAAGGCCAAATCAGTAACAATTTGAACAATAAGATAGAGTATTATTGTATTATAACCTAAAATATAAAATAAATATCCAGGAATTTCCACTGATATAAATAAATGACTATTAATAAACACAGAAGAATTCCAAATAATTTATGTAGATACTCTGCCCTCCAGAAGGAGGAACATAACTCTCCACTACTTCGGTGTTTGTGGCACACAGTATCTTGCTTCCAGAACACAGCATGCAAAGGGGAAAAAAGAATAACTTTGCAATGAATATAACTAACAAATACTGCCTCAAGCAGGGTCAAAGTCGTTATCAACAGTGACGTTATGACGCTATCAGCACATACTCCTGATATGATATAATGTGATGAAAATGGCCCTGAAGTCTATGGTCTTTCTCCCAAAAATACATTAACTCCAATCCAACCATGAGAAACAACAAAGACGAATTCTGATAGAAAGGCAAATGCCTGACTAGCACTCTTCAAAACGGTCATGGTCATCAAAAACAAGGATGGTCTTAGAAACTAGCACAGCCAAGAGAAGCCAAAAACATGACAACTAAATGTACTGTGGAATCCTGCATGGCATCCTGGAATGGAAAAAGGGCATTAATTAAAAACAAAGGAAATCTAAGTAAAGTGAGTATTTTAGTTAATGATCAAGTATCAATATTAATTGTAACACATGTATGATACTATCGTAAGATGTTAATCATAGGGAGACCACAAGTCAGACACATGAGAACCCTCTATGCTATCTTCTCAATTCTTCCACAAATCTAAAATGAATCTCAGTGTAAACATAAAAAATAAAATATGTTTCAAGAGTTTAACACAAATCAAATGGTGAAAAAAGAGGACAAGTAAGCATAAGGTTTCAGAAGTTTTCTCTGAGAGAGAATTTAGAGAACAAAGGAAGTATCTGCCACAAAGTACAAATCCCAGAAATTTTCTTTCTCAGGAGAGTGAGACAGGTCTGGAAAGTGTAGGCATGTTGGTCAAAAGGATGTTGATGCCTGGCTCTCTCCCACGTGGAGCTGCATTAACACTTTCCTCTCTGTCCAGCACTTCTTCTCTTCTCTGTCCAGCACTTTGTGTGTGTGTGTGTGTGTGTGTGTGTGTGTGTGTGTGTGTGTGTGTGTGTGTGTGTTGGAGTGCAGAGGCACGCACACTCACAGCCTCAGGCCTTCCAAATAGTTGGAACTACAGGCACACACTACCATGCCCGGCTAATTTTTGATTTATTGTAGAGACGGGGTCTCGCCAAGTTGCCCAGTCTGGTCTCAAACCCATGGGCTAAGGCAATCCATTCACCTTGGCCTCCTAAAGTGCTGGGATTACAGGCTGAGCCACCAAGTCCGGCCTGTCTGCAGCACTTCTAACCATCTCATGCATCAGGTCTCAACTTTAACTTTACATTTTCAGGGAAATTTTCACAGACTTCTAATATGAGGTTTGCTCTCCCAATTTTGCTCTCAGAACCTTCTACTTTTCTTTCACAGCAACTTTTTTATTGCTTGTTTTGGTAAAGAGATTATTTAATGCCCTTTCTCATAAGGCTATAAGGTAGGAAAGCAGAATATATGATGCTCAGTAGATAATAAATGGTTCCTTGATCATCTTATTAAGGTGAATTTTAGGACTAAGAAAAGCAAAGCTATGCCCGTGTGGAAGGTAAATGACCTAGAGATAATTCCAGAGTAGATATGTGAAGTCCAGACGTCAAAATTTTAGAAATGCTATACTTGGTTTGATTACCCAACCATGTACTGAGTTTTGGACATGACATTGGTAAAGAAAAAATACTTTTAAAAAATTGTGGTACTCAGTCTTAGTTGTTCAGGGAAGAATTTTAACTTTAAAAACCCCTACTTGGATCTATTTATGGAATTTTAAAATAATTATAACTGATCACTTATTTGCCAGGCACTGTGTTAAGCACTTTGAAAATTATTGTTTATTCTTCATAGCAGTTCTGTGATAATAACAAGTAAGAGGTTTCCAGCACTTGCTGTGTTCTAAGCAAATTATACACATTAGCTCATTTAATCATCTTCTACATTCTATCAGGTCAGTGCTATTGTAATTGCTATTTAATAGTGGATGACACAACAGTAAGTAAAAATAATCATGGTTTACCCAAAGTAACAAAAAGGTACTAAGCTGGAATATAAAGAAAGACATGACAAGGAAAAGAGATGGGGAAGCTCTTAACCAGTTTTCTACATTGCCTCACCATTAACCCATAGGTTAAGTTTTATTTTATGGATTTTTCAGATTAAAAAAAATATCTGAGTCTCAGAAAGACTTAGTTGTTTGCCCCAAATCACATAGTAAGAGACTCAAACCAAACCAGGCCCCCAGCTCTGTCTGTCTCAGGTTCTTAACCACCATCCTACATAGCTCTTGACATTATAAATTCCTGGGGCAACAAGATCCATATGTTTACCATTTACTGTGTAAATTACTATGCTCTTTATTCTAAATTTATCTTCTTCAAGTTTTAAACATTGTCTTCTACGTCTTCTATCTTAAAAGTCTCAAAGAGGGTCAATATGCAATCTATTTACTGAACAATAAGCATTACCTTATTCATACCCTTTGGACCTTTCAAAGAATGAGCCAATGGTTCTCTTGGTATTCTTCTTTAAGGACTTAAGTTCCACTAGTACTGTTTTATCAAAATGCCAGGGGTTTAGTCAGGGTCCTTACTCACTGAGATGGAGCCAAGAAGAATGAGAGATTGTCTCAAATTCATGCCCCTGTTTCCCTGAAGTCAGGGGTTTGTATAGTGGAGCAGGAATACCGAAAACAAAATTTAGGAAGGGTAAGGAAGAGAAGTTGGTCAATAGGAATTAGGGATAAGTAAGGAAAAGGAGTTGGTAAACAGGAGGGGTCTGGATCTCATTATCTGTAATCTGTGAATTTCATTTCCTTGTTACTTTAAGCCTGAGTGTTGGTTTCCTGAGAAAGGAACTCAGATAAGACAAACGTGTGTTTCAAGCTTTAAGACCAGAAGGGTCATTTTCTATGTATATTAAAAAAAAAAAAAACCCAACACACACACCAAAAAACTGCAACCATTAGTTCTATCAGGAAATTGGGCCAGGTTTGGTACTAATTGTTGTCATTGTATAAAAACAACCATATCCCAGCCGGGCACAGCAGCTAATACCTGTAATCTCAGAACTTTGGGAAGCTGAGACAAGAGAATTGCTTGAGTCCAGGAGTTCGAGACCAGTCTAAACAACATAGTAAGACCCTGTCTCTACAAAAAATAAAAAAAATTAGCTAGGCATGGTGGTGCATGCCTATAGTCCCAGCTACTTAGGAGAGTGAGACTAAGGATTGCCTGAGCCCAGGATGTGAAGGCTGCAGTGAGCCATGATTTCACCACTGCTCTCCAGCCTGGACAACAAAGTGGGACTCCAATTCAAAATAATAACAAAAATAAACAAAATTAAAAATAAAACCCTTTGATCATTTGTGTTTGCCAGACCCTGGACCACTCCAGTCATTCTAGTTCATCCTTTAAAGAGAGTGACTAGAATTCTACACTAGATTAAAATCTCTCATGGTTTATGGCTTTGATAAATTGAAAAAAAAAATCATCAGCTTTATTTCCTGTACATTTTTGGTGATTCTCTTTAGAGGTACAAGTATGCCCTGGCTGAACTCTTCAGGAAGCATGCTTTCTTCCCCATTTTTAAAAAAACCCATAAGATCTTGTACTTCTTATAGATACTTATACTAGGCAGCCTTGAGTATCCCACTCTCACCTTATTGGAAGATTCCTAAGGGGAAAACTATTTCTTATTTATATTTGTGTTCCTCTCAGTGTCTAGTATAATGTCTGGTATATGGTAGGTATTCAATAAAAGTTAGCTGATTGGAAAGAAGTTTAACATATCAGAGAGTACTCCCTCCTGTTGTCAGAGAAAGTTCTATGATAGACACTTTATTCATCTCTGTGTTCTGTGCTTGTGGTTCTTGGGAGTAGACGGTGGCATTTGGTAAATGTTCATTGAGTTGAGTGAAGTATTGCCTAAAATGCATCTGTTCATACTTATCTGTGCAATTTGATATCACGCAATTTACACTTTATTCAATTTAGGAAGCATTTAATAAAATAGAATAAGATAGATCATTCTGGTTTGGTTCTTCGTTCCGCCAATTACTTGGTATATAATCTTGGAAAATATAATTAGCCTCTTTAAGTCTCAGTCTCTTCATGTGTAAGATGAGGAGAATAAGGTTAACCACCTTTTTGGATCATTCTAAGGATTGTATAAGATAATAAATATAAAATACTTAGTACTGTTTCTGGCACATAATAAGTGTTTCTTAAATCATATTAATATTAGCTATAAAATAATATAAAGATATGACATTTAGAGCTTGTAAATAACTAAATAAATAGTGGTTATAGATTGCTTTAATGATAGTGATGCCAATAATGATGGCATAGAAAAGTCATAGACCTGAGGAAACAAAAAAGTTACCAGGAAAGAGTAGGGCGAGGTCTTATGTAAGATCCTCTGTTCACAAAGACAGTTATGTCTGTGTCCTGAAAGGGCTCCTGAAGTTAGGACACACCCTAGAAGACCCCTGTATTCCTCTCCTCTCTCACTAACCTTTCCCTTGGTTGCCCCCGCTTTTGTTTCCTGGCCTGCTGCACACCAACAGAACTTTTTTTAGAATGGTGTGGGCTTGTTTGTCTACGCTTAATTCTTAGGAAGCAATTCCAAATATGCGGCACTTTTCAAGTAATCTGTCGAGATTGGAATAATAGAGAGGATTGTGTTGTTTAGCCAAAGAATAGCTTTTTCTTTTGTTTTCATCCATCAAGGAATGAAGACCATCTGAGCCGAACTAAAATGCTTGAGTCGTGTTAAGTCGCACATTCTGAGCATTTTTTCAGGACCGTGAAGATAGCTATTCTGCTGACTTGGAGAAAGCAAGGAAAAATTAGAGGCTATTAAAAGTAGATAAACATTTTAATGAATCTTCTGCAATTTTATCCTATTGTTAAACATGGCTATGTAAACCACGAATAGCAATATGTTATTCTGAGAAATCAATTATAGTTTGAGAAACAAATATATATATATAAATTATAAAGAATAAATTAATAGACTAAATGTTTAACTATGCACACATATATTTAGAATCTGGATGAAATATTTAAGCAACTGCTAAAAAGATGAATTAAAAAAACAAATATACTGAGGATGCAAGGAAGTCTCATATACTTCTACTGTGAATGCTTTCAAGAGAGAATTTACCATGTTTATAAAACATCCTGTTTCTGTAGACATACACGTACAACATAATACAATACTACCGACTGGGCACTATGTACAGTATTCAGGTGAGGAGTACACTAAAAACCCAGAGTTCACCACTACACAATATATGCATGTAACATAACTGTTACTTATACCCCCAAAATAAAAAATATATAAAAATAAAAAATAATAAAAAATAAAGACTGGAATGCCACACTCAATAACATGAATGCTGATATTCTTTCAGTTAAAAGTGTATCCATTACACTTTTTAAATTTCTATTTTCTGCTTTTTCAAATTGCCAACAATAAATATGTATTGAATATGAACGCTATTGCTTCTTTGTTGTGATCAGTCACTTTCAATATTTGTTCAAATGACAAACTAAATGAGAAATTGTGAAAGATATGACATAAATCAATCACACCCAGTGGAAAAGATAACATCTCAGCTTCACTGAAGATGGCCAGTAGAATAGTGCTGTCTTACAAATGTATATAACGGTAAATTACAATTCTTGACTTTGGTAGTTGAGCTGATAAAAATGAGGGTTAGCTCCAGGTAAATAGAAAAAGAGCATTCTGGAAAAATTTTTCAAGGAAGAAAAATACCTGTGTATTGTTAGGTTCTTTTTCCCATTAATTTTCTAGGCATAGGAGCAATGTGCCATGCATAATGGAATGAAGAACACTTTATCCAACACAAATTTTCTTAGCAAGGAAAATAGATTTTATTGAGCAAAATAGCTTGATAAGTGCAAGGGTGAAATGGGAAAAGTCTGCACTGTGCCAGTCAAAAGGCAGATGTATCTGTTAAGTGAAAGAGTGAAGGGGAACACAGAAAAAAGGGGCCTAACACAGACAAGGTGAAAGTTCACTACCCTGAGATTTGACCCTCAAATATTATCAATAATAATAACGAAGTCCACTACATGTTCTAAATAATTTAATTCTTCTAACCACTCTTAACAACTGAGTTCACAAATCCTTGTTTGGGGGAGGTTAGTATACTGGGTGTCTTGTATAGATCAGGCACCTGGAGGCTTAGGAAATATGAGGAAGTCTGGCAACTGTGCAAAGCAAGGAATGATCTATGTAGTCTTACACAGTTCAGGATTAGAAATGGTTATAACCAGATCTTGACAAGAAAAGGAGTTCTAACTAATATAAGCAACGGACATATCTGAAAAAAAAAATTAGGCTGTAGAATTAAAAAAGAAGAAAGTTTGCCTCATCTTCCCCCACCAGGAGCAGCAGAGTGGTCCAGTGGAAAGCATACTGGCTTTGGAGTCAGGCAAGCATAGAGTCCAATATTTATTTTTATGCTTCACTGAATTTGTGAACTTAGGTAAGTCATAAATTTTTAAACAGCAGTTTGCCTATATTTGGAGCCAGTTTAATGAGCATGCCATCTGCACAATCACACAGGACCCTGGGCTTCAAAGTGCTCCTCCCTTGGTTTAATGCTCTGCTGTTGCCATCTTGAGATTCTTAATACTTTTGAATAAGTGTCCCCACATTTTCATTGTACACTGGTCCTGCAAGTTAGCTAGGCCATCCTATCTACAAAATAGGAACAGCAATATCTACCTCACGGATCAGCAAGATGAGTACCCACAGAGAAACCTGAGATGTATAACCCAGGATTATTCAGTCTTGGCTTAAGTCACAAAACAACTAAGGTCAGTATACTTTTTGTCCCAGAATATGAGTCTTTGTTTAAAAAAATTTCTGGGAGGAGAAAGAGGAGGAAAGAAAAATAATGATTATGATTTCTGGTATTTCTCAAGCTACTCAGACCACACAGCCAGCAACATTCCATAAATAAAATATTACAGTAATGCACAGGGCTTTGTTTTCTGAGTTGCAAACTCTATAAAAGAAGAACTTGTACAAATTATAATTTCATAAATCCTACTCCTTATCAAGGGTATAAACACTTCAGGACAAAACTCATACTTGTCAATAGGGCCTTGTGAATAGCAATCATTAGGTAAGTCAACTCAATTCAAATCACATAACTCAAAAGATATACTAAAAATTTAATAGGAAAAAAGTTCTGGGTCTTTTTAAGCGCAGTATTCTGATGAAATGCACAGTACATAAAGATAAAAAGAAAATTATTCATAAATTTGATAGCATTTTTGAGATTTATAGAAATATTGAGAAAATTTTATATGTCTTGATTTTATAAACATAATTCAGAGAGTTCATATTATTTAGTTAGGGTAATACAACTAGTCAAGGGAAAAAGCTAGGGTCCACATGTCCTTTTATTCCAATCCAGTTCTCTTTAGCTAATCCTGCCTCTACAAGTCATCTAATGTGGTGCAAAATTATCTTGGACAAGAGAAAGGGGCAATCAGTATATTTTTAGTTGTTCAACAGTATGCGTTAAACAACTTACCTTCAGAAGGTTAGTGTAGTCTTCAAAACCTAATCCATTTTGTCATTCTCTATAGTTAAATGATAATGATTATTAACCCTTCTATAAATGTCATAACTCATTTTAATAGTGTACATTTTATTATAGGAAAAAACAACATTATGGAAATAAGTACAGTTTTATTTCTAAAAAAATCAATTTGCTCACATTCTATTTTATTAAAAGTAAAGTTTAATTTCTAAAACCAGGGTTTGGGAGAATATGGAGGGTAGTGGTCCACTGGCCAAGGTAGTTCATCTCTTGGTAGCTTCATTTTGTTTTCTGCAAACTAGGGACAATAATATAAGCATAACTGCAAGACTAAAATGATATCCTCTATGTAAATAACTTGTCCTAATGTATTACCCATAGTAAGTTTTCAATAAATGGAAAGTGTTATTATCATTATTGGTACTGCCAATAATTGTTGAAATATCATAGTTCTGGTATACAACAATAGGAGTTGATGTAAGATTCTAAAAAACCTTTTAAAATGCAGTTTAGATCACTTAAAAATGTATCTCACACTTTAAGAAATGTGTTTCATAATGTTTTCTTTCAGATTTTAGCCCTAGTTAGTAAATAATCCAGCACTTTCCCTTAGCACCAGATAAACTTTTCAGAAAATTAATTCCATATGGGTGGTTAAGGCAATTCAAACTAGATGAATGAATGAATGAGTAAATAAATAACTCCTTATAATCTAAAGAGGAACCAAAGGCATCATTACCAATAAAGTTAAGTAATCCATTGTGCTTCTTCTAAGTTATTTATTTCATCTTTATGTGTAAAATTACATCTGAACTATAGTTTAATCATTATAGATTTGTTACTGGGAAATGTCATGTCATTAACTGGCGTGAGATGGTCAATGTAAGTAAATATACTATAATTGTGTTCTCATTTGGAATCAATTCACAAACAGATGCACAGTGCAGAGGGATAAACATCAGTATTTTATTTTATGTTTGTGAGTTGGAGTCTCACTCTGATACCCAAGCTGTAGTGCAGTGACATGCTCACGGCCACTCCAGCATCGATCTCCTAGACTCTGGAGATCCTTCCACCTCAGCCTTCCAAGTAGCCGGAACCACCTGACTAATTTTTTATTTATTGTAGAGATGAGTTCTCACCAAGTTGCCTGGGTTGGTCTCAAACCCACAGGCTCAGGCAATCCACTGGCCTCGGCCTCCCAAAGTGCTGGGATTATAGGCTGAGCCACTGCGCCCAGTCAAGTAGCTTTATTAAGCAGAAGAGTACGCTCCAAGGAAAGGGAAGTGGGCAGAAACAGTCTACCAAATGCTGCTACTTCTGTCCCTAGCTATTGTTGAGCTATAACTTTTATTCTTATGGGTGTTAAGGAGTTGGTTTGGGGTGGGTTTTTCCTAGAAATAAGCAATCTTAGGGCTGAATTTTAGTTATTCCTCCCTCCCACAGGGTGGTCGTGGCAGTTTCAGGCCTTATAGGGTCATACCGGACTGTCATGGCACCCTGGTAGGTGGAAATTTTGTAAAACCACAATGCTAATCATACTTTAATGAGCATATAACAAAGGTAAAAGTGGTTTGTGGTTATCTTAGTTAACCTTAGCTACTGATGCTGCTCTAGGTCTCTGAGTTCGTTCCCTTCTTGGCTGACTGCAAGCATCCAGAATAAAGGACTAGACTGCCTCAAGTGTGCTTGATAAGAGTCTAACAGGTAGGTATGAAATTTTCTATAGCTAGGCTGCTTGCTGGTAGACATAGCTTTACAATGACTGCTACAAGTGTTAATGAGCTGAAAACTTTCCTACGGTGCTAAAGTTGCTCTAGCCTAACTAACTTACTCTATCAGATTTATGGAATTATAAAGTAATTAATGATATTCAAATATACGTGTTTTACTGTGTAAATATAAAGGCAGTCAATAACCAGCTTAAAGGATTCAGTGGTATTGTTCAGGGAGCAGAAACACTATTAATGTCTCATCAATTTAAATATCTAACTAAAAAATCTAGAAACCATGGGAGTATATTGGGACATTTACAAATAGACTAAAATACCTTCTATGTTGTCATACTCTCTTAGGAGTGTCTAATTTGCAAATTATAATAAGAGATGTAAGTGAGATAATGGCATAGTATCAATGCTGAATCCCTACTTTCGACCATTGTACTGTGGTTAGAAAATATATGTGAAAGTATTTAGGGGTATTGTGTCTGCAACTTACTCTAAAAGAGACCAGAAAGCATCTATACTAAAGAGAAGAAATGTACCTAAATGTACTATAATATCAGCATTTGAGGAATCTGGGTGAAGAAAATATGAAAAGTTTTTGTATTCTTCCTGCAATTTTTCTTTAAGCCTGAAATTATGTCAAAGTAAAAAAGTTAAATAAAAAAGGGATATATTTGCACCAGTGGTCTGGGTAGGTATTCAGCAAGTAGACAAAGGGAAGAGGACTCAATTCAAGTAAAAGCGTAAGTCAGGGAATGTGAGCATTGGGAACATAAGTAACCCAGAAGACGTAAATACTAGGTGTAGCAAGACTTAAGCCAGAGAGAGAGTGAGTTCAATGTAGTCCTATGAGAAGTTATTGAAGGTTGTTACTGATTTTACTATGGTCAGGGCCCACTGACTTTTGCATTAAACTTTTCATTTAACTAAATATATTGCCAAAACTGCAGCAAAGCTTTATTCTGGTTTTATCTTTAAGAATGTTGAAATAGTTGTGGTTCATGAAATCAACTTTTTTGGGTAAGATCCATTAAAATGTAATGAAACAGTATAATCTGCTACCATGGGAATCAGGAAAGTCAGTTAGTAATTAGTATAATGTAAAGAATGACTACGGAGATATAGATTCAGGTAATAGCTGTAAGGAAGAAAAAGCAAGTGCTGTAAAATGGTAATAACTAAGAACATAGCCTCTGGTTTCAGATTCCAGGTTTTTGCACATCCCGGCTGTGTCATCTTTGGCAAGTTACTTAACCTCCCTGTGCTTTAGTTTTTCTCATCCACAAGATGAACAGCATAGGAGTTTATCCTTTCCAAAGTTATCATGTTTGACAAAGATAATGAATAAATATAACGTGCTTAGGAAAATTCAGTAGCACGTAGAAAGCACACAACAAATTATAAGGATGGACTTAATAAATCTTCTCATAGACACTGTCAGGATCCACTGACTAATTAGATTTGTTTCTAGCCTGGGAGTCAGACAGTGTTATTCATCTAGCCCAGGTTTCTCAACCTGGATATTATAGGTTGTTCAGCATTTTGGCCTCTACCCACTAGATGCCAGTAGCAGATCCCCAGTTATGGGAATGAAAATGTATCCAAACATTGCCAAATGTCCTCTGGAGTGGGAAGCCACTCCCAAATGAGACCCAGTGACCTAGATGATAAGGACAAAAAGAAAAGAAGCAAGTTTGGAACAAGATTCCAGCAATGGGATCTTCTGCTGAGATCAGCATATAGAATGTTGGTCTATAGAAGCCTTAATACCCAGAAATTTCCTTGCATTTCAGCCATCCCAGGAAGTCCCTTTTTAGCAGACCAGGGGCTTGATGAATAACAATATTTCATCAGAAAACCAAAGCAGAAATAATTTGGACCAAAATAATGCTGTTGCTGAATTGCCATAGAAGTAACATGTTTTAACAATGTTTCAAAATACAGAAATCAAAAAAGGCAGATTAAAAATAATGTGTTATAATTTATATATATATACATATATATTCACACATATGTACATACAGGTATAGACAAAAAGAAGGAAAGATATACAAGAAAATTGTAATTGTGGTTCTCTCTGGATACTTTGTGTTTTCTTCTGTGTGTTAATCTGGATTTACTCAATAAAATGAGGAAAATCTATAACAAATGTGAATTCTAAGCTGGAAAATAAATGGAACTTTAGGAGACTGAAGCATCTTTCATTCTGTGAAAGATTAAAGAAACTTTTATATTTTAAAGTATCATATGCTAAAAAGAGGTAGAGGCAGAATTACATTTTAATGAAGCTTACCAAAAAGTTGATTCTATGAGCCATAACTATTTCAACATTCTGAAAGATGAAACTACAATAAAGCTTTGCTGCATTGCTTGCAATATATTTAAGTGAAGTTTTATGTAAAAATCAGCAGGCCCTGACCATAGAAGAATCAATATTGATGACACAGTTCCTGTCGTCTTATTTATTCTTTGTGGTGTCACTATGAGGATGCTATGTCAGTCTGTCTAAACATTTGATAAACTTCTCAGGAGGTTAGGCTGACATTTTTTGGTATTTTGTAAAAGAGAAACAACTATCTTTCACCACCCCACAACCCCAATGGAACAAGAGAGCTAGAAGCCACGGTCTGATTTCCAAAGTCTCAGAATCAAAAAGTAAACCACCCTGTGCCTAAGCAAGAAAGTTAAGTACAACAAAATTAAGGACTTTTTAATATCTACATCAGATCTTTCTCAAAGTGTTCTAACTGCATTCTCACTGCATTCTCACTGCAATAACCTTATAGTGTGTTGCTCAGATCTGCATTAAAAGTTTTATGACTAGTCATCATTGGACAAATGACTTAGGCAAATGATTTAACCTCATCAACTCTCAGTTCCCTCATTTGTAAAAAAGAGGCAAAATTGTTCCCACCTGATTAGGTTATTGGGTGGATTCAATGAGCTAATTCATGCAAAACACTCATAGCCCTCCATAATTATCATCATTACCATCATCAACACATCCAGAAAAACCAACTTGTTGACTAAGTGCTATTATCAAAAGTTATCACAGAGAAGGAATGCTCCTAAGACACAGATGCCCATGGCAGTTTCAGTAACTCCAGTGGGGAGTAGAAGGAACTCCATATTAAGCAGGACAAGAGCTCACAATAAAGCCAACCATTTTTGGCAGCAGTGAACAAGCTCCTAGGTAATCACTTCCATCCCTTACTTTTCCAAACCTCATGATTCTGAGGGAGGTAGAGAGAAGAGGAGGGTGTTATTGACCTAATGACATTCACAGAGAGAAAACATGCTTTTTGTAGCATCAGATCACTGCATGACCCCAGTTTCTTGAACCACAGACTCTTTCTCTGCCATAGAGGCTTCTCCATCAGTACCTATAATTCTGACTTCACCTAGCCTGGACGTCAAATTGATTCACACATTCACTACCAATTTAAAATGTTTGATACTTGGAAGTCTCTGATCTTTCTACCTGTCAATACCTAGTCTGTTCATCCACTCTAGGACTGATGAGTACTGCTTTATTAAAATAAAAAGTCATATGCTCATTTGATAAATATTTATTTAGCCTATTAGAAGTTGGTGCATACTAGGTGTTGTAGAGAAAAGTGGATGTCAAAAGAGACAACACATATTCTTTCTTCCAAAGCTTACAAACTACCAGCGAAAAACTGACATCAAAAATCAATGATAAGAATGCTTATCTGTCAGTATAGAATTATCATCCATTCGGTTTTCTTTAAGGTAGCAGGAAAAGCGTGACCTTTGGAGCAGACCAAGCTGGGATCAAATCTTGGTTCTCCCATGTTCTCTCAGTATGATCTGGGACATATAATGTTACATTTCTGATCTTTAGTTGTCTCCTTTTTTAAATTAGGGTTGAAAAAAACCTCTAGATAACTTCAGGTTGGGGCCAATCACCTTGAAAGCCAATCACATGATTAGAAGTTTCAAACTTTCAGCCACCTGACCTCAGAAAGTAGAAAGGGGCTGAAGATTGTGTTCAATTACATGGCCAATGATTTAATCAATTGTGCTTATGTAGTGAGATTTTAATAAAAACTCTGAACACTGAGGTACAGTGGGACTTCCTGGTTGGTGAGCCCATTGATATGCCAGGAGGATGACATGCCCTGATTCCATTAGGCTAGAGCAAAGAAGGCTTGCATTCCATTTCAGACCTTATTCTGTGTCTCTTTATCTAGTACCCCTGATTTGTATTCTTTATAATGAAACTATAATTCCAAGTATGGTTCTTTCTTGAGTTCTGTAAGTCATTCTAGAAAATTGTTGAGCCTCAGGAGGTCATAGGAACTACAACATTCATAGCCAATCATTCAGAATATAGGTGGCCTGGGGACCCTCATGGTGTTACTAGTGCCTAAAGAAAGGGCAGTCTTATTGAAGGCTATGCTCTTTAACTTGTGGGGTCTACACCAACACCAGATGGTTAGTGCCAGAAATGAATTACCATACACCCAGTTTGGATTGAAACAAAACAGATTATATCAGTAACCAGTCACATGATTGGCCCTTAGTATTTGCCAAGTACCTCATGACATCACTCCAATTCTACCACACCCACTTCTATTCCTAATTCCATTATCTTTTATCTCAAGTGACCATTTGAAGAGTTCTCAAATATAATCATATCCATGAGGGACATATTTTATGAGCACCATATTTTAGCTCATGAAACAAAACAAGGAAATAAATGAACAGAATGCTGGATGACAGTGTATTTGAGAGTTTAAAAAACTCTTGAAAGCGTCAAAAAGAAACTTTAGGGAAAGAAGCCAGCAGAACATTTTGTGACTTCTTTAACTGTTTGATGTTGAGAAAATTTGCAATGTCACTGCATCCAGTCTATAAATTCAACTGTAGTTCTACAAATACAGCATATTGGCTCATTACCAAAGTATGACTTTCCCAGAGCTGATGTTAACGACAATGGCTAATACGGTCAGCAACAAATAAATCTTCCCCACTGAAACCATGTATTTGTGGTTAACAGTTTAATTTTTTTAGAAGTCTTTTGGCATTGTTTATCTTCAACTCTGCCAATATACACATAAGCCATCACTTCAAAGACTCTATTCTACTGCTGTTCAGCAGCAGATGAACTGTAAATATATAAACTCCATTGTAAAGACCAAAATAAAATTGTTTTAATTTTTAAAAATAAGATGAATTCAATATTGGAAGACAATTTCAATGCTTAGAAATTATTATTTTCCCTTGGGGTTGTTCTAATCAGAAGATGTAGGGCTTCAAGTGAGAGTTAGGAACTGTTAGTTCTCAGGCTAATTCAGCTGTGATCCCCTGGATGACCTCATTGAGGCTTCTTCATTTCTCTGGTTGTCTCAGAAAGTGGAATAAGTAATCACAACATGTCACACTGGGACATTATGAGAATAAAGAACAGCCAACTCAGGAAAAAAAATGGTTATTAAAATTGACAGATCACCTAAATGTGTTGCTTTAAATATATTTAAGTACATATATATATTTCTAGATTTGCCTCATTTTCCCATATAATTTTTTTCATTTTTAAGAGATAGGTTCTCACTCTGTCGCCCAGGTGTACAGTGGTACAGTTATAGCTCACTGCAGCCTTGATCCTCTGGATTCAAGTGATCCTCCTGTCTGTCTCAGCCTCCCAAATAGCTAGAACAACAGGCATGTACCACCACACTGAGATAATTCTTTTTTCTTTTGTAGAGATGGGCTCTCTCTAAATTGCCCAGGTTGATCTCAAATTCCTAGCCTCAAGTGATCTTTTGCCTCAACCTCCCAAAGTTGTGGGATTATAGGCATGAGCCACTGCACACAACTTCCATAAAATCCTTTAACAATAACTGGCTTGTTAAAAAATAAAAATATAAGCTGATTTAATATCTATTTCATTTGCCTAGTTTGTGATAGGAGATGCTAATAATGAAAATTTTAGTGGACAAGAGGCAGGTACAATGGATAAAATAAAGAAATGCAGAACAACCTCTTTGGGACCCCTCCCGCTGTGGGAACTTCTCTGTCCTGTCAATAAATCCTGCTTTCTCACTTAAAAAAATAATAATAATAAACCTCTAGGATTCCCTGAAAGCAGTTCTCAGAGGGGAATTTATATCTCTACAAGCACACATCAAAAAAACGGAAAGATCAAAGTTGAGAGCTTAACAATTCACCTAAGGGAGCTGGAAAGAGAAGGCCACCAAAACCCCAAATTTAGCAGAAGAATCCAAATCACAAAAATAAGAGCCCAAATATGGGACAGAAAAGACAAAAATATCATAGAAAATATCAACAAAACAAAAAGCTGGCTCTTTGAAAGAATTAACAAGAATGATGGGTCCCTAGCCATAATGACCAAGAAAAAGAAAGGAAAAAGTCCAAATAAACACAATCAGAAATACAAAAGATCAAATCACAACTGACCCCGAAGAAATACAAAAGATTATCAGAGATTACTATATACATCTATATGGAAAAAAACTTGATAGCCTAAATGAAATGGACATCACACAACCTCCCCACATTGAAAAAAGTAGATATTGAGATACTAAATAGACCAATAACAACCCAGGAAATTGACTCTGTCATACAAAAACTACCTGCCAAAAAAAAGCCCTGGACCTGACAACTTTCCAGCAGAATTCTACAAAACATACAAGGAGGAGTTGATGCCAAACCTACTGAAAGTATTCCAGGCAACTGAGAAAGACAGAATTCTCCCCAAATCATTTTTTGACGCTAGCATCACACTGATACCCAAATCGGGTAAAGATCCAACAAAAAAAGAGAACTACGGGCCAATATCCCTTATGAACACAGATGCAAAAATCCTCAACAAGATTCTAGCAAATCAGATCAAAAAATACATCTCAAAAATCATACACCATGACCATGTAGGCTTCATCCCCAGGATGCAGGGCTGGTTCAACATTCACAAGACGATAAATGTCATTAAATACATCAACAGATGCAAAAACAAGAACCACACGAATATCTCATTAGATTCAGAAAAAGCTTTTGATAAAATCCAGCATCACTTCTTGATAAAAACCCTCAAACACTTAGGTATAAAAGGCATATACATCAAAACAGTAAGTGCCATCCACAATAAAACCACAGCTAACATATTGATATGTATAGAAACTGGAAACATTTTCCCTGAAAACTTGGAACAAGACAAGACTGCCCACTCTCACCCTTCTTGCTCAACATTGTGTTGGAAGTCCTAGCTTGGGCAATTAGGCAAGAGAAGGAAATCTGAGTTATCCAAATAGGAAAAGAGGAAGTCAAGTTATCCCTCTTTGCTGATGATATGATTCTATGCCTTGAAAATCCAAGAAAATTTGTCAAAAACCTGCTTGCACTGATAAAGGACTTTGGCAAAGTTTCAGGGTACAAAATAAACGTGCAAAAGACAGTTGCATTCCTATACACCAACAACAAGCAGGCAGAGACTCAAACAAAAAGCACAATCCCATTCACAATAGCCACCAAAAAAAAAGTTAAATACCTCGGTATCTTACTAACCAGAGAAGTGAAAGACCTTTACAACGAGAATTAAAAAACGCTGCTCAAAGAAATCCAAGAAGACACAAATGGAAAAATATTCCATGCTCATGGATAGGAAGAATCAACATTGTTAAAATGTCCATCCTACCAAAGGCAATCTACAGATTCAACACAATACCCATTAAGTTACCAACATCATTCTTCTCAGACCTGGAAATGACAATACAGAAATTCATATGGAAACATAAATGACCATGAATAGCCAAAACAATCCTTAGCAAAAGAAACAAAGCAGGAAGTATCACACTTCCAGACTTCACACTTTATCATAAGGCTACAGTAATCAAAACAACCTGGTATTGGTACAAGAACAGGCACATAGACTAATGGAACAGGATAGAGATTCCCGAAGCAAAGCCTCAGTTCCTCAACCAGCTCATCTTTGATAAAGCATCCACTAACAACCACTGGGGAGAGGAGAACCTATTCAGTAAATAGTGCTGGGAAAACTGACTGAACACATGCAAAGATTGAAACAGGACCCCTACCTATCACCATACACAAAAATTAACTCTAAATGGATCAAAGACCTAAACATAAAACCTCAAACTATAAGAATCTTAGAAAACTCAGGAGACACCCTTATGGAAATTGGAACTGGCAACCAATTCTTATTCAGAAACCTAAAGGCCAATAACTTAAGAAATAAGATAGACAAGTGGAACCTCATCAAACTAAGGAGCTTCTGCTAAGCAAAAGAAATCATCAAGAGAGCAGGGAGGCAGCCCACAGAATGGGAAAATAATATTTGCCAACTGCATATCTGACAAAGGTTTAGCATCTAGGATATACAAGAAACTCAAATGCACCAAAATGAAAAAAAGAAGCCCCTTTAAAAAGAGGGCAAAAGATATGAATAGACACTTCTCAGAAGAAGATATATAGACAGCCAACAGACACATGTAAAAGTGCTCGGGCTCACTTATCATCAGAGAAATGCAAATCAAAACCACACTGAGATACCACCTAACCCCAGTAAGACTGGCCATCATTAATAAAACAAACAATAGATGCTGGTGAGGATGTGGAGAAAAAGAAACGCTTCTACACTGCTGGTGGGAATGCAAACTAGTACAACCTCTTTGGAAGACAGTGTGGTGATTTCTGAAAGAACTAGAAATATGACCCAGCAATTCTCCTATTGGGAATATACCCAGACAAACTCAAATCATTCTACAAAAAAGATAACTGCACACGTATGTTTGTTGCATCTCTATTCACAATAGCAATAACATGGAACCAACCACGTTACCCATCGAAGCTGGACCGGATAAAGAAAATGTGGTACATATACACAATGGAATATTATACAGCCATAAAGAAGGACAAATATATGGACTTTGCAGCAACTTGGATGGATTTAGAGTCGATCATACTCAGTGATCTATCACAGTAACCAAGAACAGAGTACCACATGTTCTCACTCATAAGCGGACCTTGAACAATTCTAATACTATAAGAAAGCATTTGGCAGTAATGGGAAACTTTCAGGGGAGGGGGGTGGGATTGGCAGTTGAGGGAAACTGCTGGGGGGGAGGGGCATACCTCATCAATGAGGGTTACTTGCATAATCAATGTTTGTATACCTAACTCTGAATTGTACCCCATATCTTTATAATAAATAATAATAATAAATAAATAAATAAAAATTAAAAATAAGCCAGGCGTGGTGACACACGCTTGTAGTCCCAGCTACTTGGAAGGCTGAGGTGTAAGGATTGCCTGAGCCCAGCAGGTCATGAGCGTGCCACTGCACTCCAGCCTGGGGAACAGAGTGGGACTTTGACTCAAAAAAAATGAAAATTAAAAATAAACGCAAATAACTGAAAGTGTACTTAGCCTAGTAACTACCTTTCCTGTCTCATTGCCTTCCAAATCTCAAGGGTCCCCCAAGGGCACCTAACCTAATGTTCTCTTTCATGCCTATATCACCTACTGTAGTCTGGGCTATGAACCACTCTAAAGCAAAAGCTCCACAGTTTGTAGACCTCTTTAATTCCCATTCATCTCTCCACCTTAACTACCATTTGTCTCATTTCTCTAGAACCTATTTTCATAATGATCTCTAAACTCTCAAAATTCTCAGTTTTCAAAATTCTTAGCTCTAATTCTCACTAACATGCCTCTCTACCCAGGCTGAGCCCCCTAGTAAGGCTTTAATCCCAGCCAAACATGCCTTATACCCTTGATCTTCTGTTGTTTCTACCCGTCCACTCACCAGGCTGCACAATTTCACTACAAATGATGGTTTCCTAAAGGGGTAATCATTAATATTAAATGCTGCTGAGAGATTAAGAAAGAGGAAAATAGTGAAAATAAGCGTGCATTAAGTTTATTTTATTTTAGCCAGTGCAATGGCTCACACCTGTAATCCCAGCACTTTGGGAGGCAAAGACAAGAGGATTGCCTGAGCCCAGGGCTTTGAGACCAGTGTGGGCAACTTGGTGAGACCTCATCTCTACAACAAATTAGCTGGGCATGATGGCACCTGTTTCTAGTTCCAGCTACTTGGAAAACTGAGGCAGAAGATTGCCTGAGCCCAGCAAGGGGAGGCTGAGGTTAGCCATGAGTGTGCCACTGCACTCCAGAGCCCAGGTGACAGAGTGAGACTTCAATGCAAAAAAAAAAAAAAAAAAAATTAATTATTTAACATATGATTTATAGTGCTTCCGATATGCTGAACATTTTGCTAGATATTTTACAAATATTGTTTCATTTAGGCCTCATAACAACCCTATGAGATAGGTAATAATATGCTTATTTTACAAACAAGGAAACTGCTGCAGCACATAGAGAAATCTTACCCAAGATACTGCAGAAAATGACATAGTTAAAGCGCAGGCTGCCCGATTCAAAGCCTAACTACTAACCTATGCTGCTTCTCCTTTTAATATCAGACAGTTATTGGTCACATTTTTTTTTCCAGAAAAAACTTTCAACAGAGTGGAAGAAGGTAGGTCAGATTATGTACAATATTAAAAACCCTTATGTTAATAAGTTTCTTGGTGAATGGAAGGCAATACATTCAAAGAAGGGCATTTTTTTTTTTTTTTTTTTTGGCAGGATGATATGTTATCAAATAGAGATGAAAGTTGCAAAGAGACAATGAATAATTATTGGAGTAAGCTTTAGGATAAAGTGAAGGAGTGTGTGAGATGATTGAATGTAGATTCAGGGGTGGGACATTTCTTATTTAGCACCTGAAGAAGTGGCTCACAGGTAGGCCTAAGAGTAAGAAAGACGCACAAAACAGAATAGCAATAGTTACAATGGGAGACATAAATTCAGTGAGAGTTAAATAAAAGTATCAAAAAGCCAAAAGAGAAGAGTTTTACTAAGATGAGAAAGAATGTAATCGAACAGAGTCGGTGTTCTCACAACTCTTTCTAGAAATATTTCTCAGTCTTAGCATGAAATTAGAGAATCCCTTTGACACCATCCACTTCCAAAATATTGATAAAATTTATTTGATAATCAAAGATTCCTGAGGTAAACCAAATGAAGATCACTGTTGTACCTCCTTTGCTATAGTAAAGTAAAAATATAGTAAAAATAAAAATCGAATTATAATATTAGAAATATATTCTAATACATACACAAGTATGTTTATATGTATATAAACTTGTCCACGTGGCAACTCGTATCTATATTAAAAGGCAAAGTTGTATGACTTAGCTAATTTAACTACTTTGACTTTCACTTACAAATTCATTTATCTGGACTCCATTTAGCTAATAATAATTAGAATTACCTTGACTTCATATTTTTTATATTAGCTAGTTAACCTGACCCAGCAAACCAATATTTCTAAATGTCTTTTAGCCACTTTATGTGTTAAGAATATGTTTTGTTTGATGAGATTTATATATGGAAATGCATTTTCTCCACTGAGTATGTTTTATAATGCAACATGGCAACTCCTTCAGTCTGTGGAATTAAATATTCACTTGTATAGGCTTGTCATTATAAAGAATCATGCAGGTAAATCTGAGATGGTCTCAGGGACAATCTTAATGCCAAATAAAATTGAACCAGTTTTAACTGAAAGTTTTTTCAGCTGCTACATATTATGAAAATTGTGTTCTGTTAAACTTCAGTCCTGGCCTATTTCCAAAAGAAAAATTAGTCATTGACTTATTTGTACATAGTTCACAGTAAATGTCAGGAAGAGACTGTTGCTACCATTCTTATTTACTAGAAATCTTCCATTTTCCTGGGCATCTGATATCAGGCCTCACATCTATAAACATTCAACACAGATACAGTCAAATGCTTGCTGAATGGCACAGGCAGTTTAACCACAGTACATAAATATTGAAAAGAGCTAAAAAGTCAGACAGAAAATATCTTTCCCGCTTACTTTCACATGAACTCCTCAAGAACTCTGAGTAACTACTCAAAATTTAATGAGTTTGAAGAATGTGTTGATCTAGTGAATGGATTGAACAGAAGCCGAGTGCATGAAATTCACCTGACACAAAATGAAAAATGCTGCTAAATGTGATAAATAGTTTGGATTACCAAATGATTTTAATTGAGACCTATGGTTTTGAATTTAATAATTAAAAGTTGATCTCTTAAAATCCTAGTTTATTTTTAATAATAGGTTTTGAAAAGTCTGCTGACGGTATATTTGGATTGAGTGAAACTAAAGATTAGACAAAGATATTAATTATATACTTTTAAGTGAATTAAATCTCTCCATGAATCAATTCTGTTCATGATTTTCCTATAGTCTTCAGTTCATATAGCATTTCTATGTAAACAATGATTACATGCTTATCAATTATAGATTGCTGTATTTCACTCCTTTTAATTTGTAATCATAATTAGGAAATGCTCGCATGTGAGCAAGTTATTTCAGTTCATTTTGTCATGATAAATGATAAATCTTTTTGCTTATGTGTGTAAATAATTCTGGGGTAAAAGTGTGATACTGTCATTTCTTGTTATTCAGGTAATTGTGTTCTATAAAGTTACCACTAAATTAGCAAATACTGAACCATTTTTCCTAGGGAAAATACAGAATTAGGTCCTGGCAAGCCTCTGGTCACAACCTTTTTATCAACCGATTAATACATAGACTGGTTTTATGTGTGTTTTTGCTTAAGATGCTTTATTTAGCAAATGTTGTTGACTCATTCACACTGAACAGCAAACAACACTATAACTCATACCTGAATGAAGCTTATCTAACATATATATTTTCTGTGTAAGGCACATCACAGCCTTCTTATACTTAGAAACACTAGACAGTGTTTTTGCAGTATGCTTGGAGGCCATTTTAAATAGTAAAATCACCAAAAAAGAAAAAAAAAAAAAAAAGCACAGAATGAGCACTAAATTGACCATGGGAAGAATATCTGTTTCTTGTATGAGCTGAACCAAGAAGGCAGAGTACCACCTTGTTCAAGCTCAACTGGGAACATGTGAATCAGGACAAACCCATTTTTTTTTTTTTGCTACTCTGCACACGAATATAAATGACAGTGAAAGTGCTATAAGTACTGATTTGGGGGTTATAAATAAATTTTAGTGAGTAG
Organism: Carlito syrichta; assembly: GCF_000164805.1. Taxonomy (NCBI): domain Eukaryota; kingdom Metazoa; phylum Chordata; class Mammalia; order Primates; family Tarsiidae; genus Carlito; species Carlito syrichta. The sequence goes on along the minus strand of NW_007247745.1, from coordinate 78,711 downwards.
AAAAATTTGAAAATGCAGTCTATAAATAATGAGAATGAATTGTATATTTTAAATTATGTCTGGATATATAGAATTCTTAACAGAAATGTCATAATGTGGCTGGGCTCAGTGGCTCAGCCTGTAATCCCAGCATTTTGGGAGGCTGAGACGAGTGGATTGCCTGAGCCTGAGGGTTCGAGACCAGCCCGGGCAAGTTGGCGAGACCTCATCTCTACAATAAATCAAAAATTAGCCAGGGTGGTAGCGCACGCCTATAGTTCCGGCTACTTGGAAGGTGGCGGTGGAAGGATTGCTGGAGCTCAGCAGGTAGATGCTGCGGTGGTCGTGAGCGTGCCATTGCACTCTAGCCTGGGCAACAGAGTGGGACTCTGACTCAAAAAAAGGAAAAGAAAAGAAAAGAAATGTCATAATGTTGTGAACAGTGTATAATTTGGAAGAAAAAAATTCTCCGCCTTTTTTCTCCTCTCCGGAGATAGCAAGTACAGCACTAGATAAATTTTTACTCCTTCATGGAATCCTTAATACTAAGACTATAATCTCTACATTCACATGATGGCATGTTGAAGCCTAATTAATAGCAAATGCCTTGTAGACACTCCTAGTTCTCCTGTCTACTTAAACTAGTAAAACTCCTTTTTATCTATATTTGTAAAAGAAACATAAAGTTATAAGGAACAATTGATAATGGTCTTGTCTTCTTTGAAACTGTAGAAAGCAAATTTTCCCACACAAAATTTGGCATTATTTGCCCTTTCTAAGAGAAAGACTGAGATCAATTAGTTCAAGGATTTCAAAACAAAACACAACTCTTTGTTAATGGTAACCTCTTATCTGTTTTTATTAAGTTTCATAACTGATATTACAAGCTGACAATACATTTGCAAGGCTTATTCTTGTGATGTTTTAGCAGAGTAAATATAATTTACATTTTTAAGATTAGTCTATGACTATAAAATCTATTATTACTACACATTTCAGATGCTGAATATCTTTAGAGGGTAAAAAATTGGATGTTTCTTTCAACTTTCACTTTCTTCTTTCAATTTCACCTATACAGCTGAACCACTACTTTTGTAGGAAATAATATTTGTTAGTAAAATACTCTCATCAGAGTCTTGATATTTCACTTAGATTTTAATATCTTACAAAGAAGACATGTGATTAAACCACTTACTTGGTATAAAATATTACTGCTAGATACCACTTTTAAATGACCAGATGGTAATTTCTGGGATTACTTTAAAATGATATTGCACCCAACATGAAATAATCATTTTTCACTGCACTGTAATCATTATTTGACAAGCTTGTTTCAACAAAGCAAAATGTCAGATTAACCCTCCACTGGGTTCTGTGACTCTAGGGGGAAAGAAAAATGTTACGGGTTTCCATTTCAGTCCAGGCAAGATAGCAAGGATATTCATTGGAATGCGTTTTGAATAGACTATTAGTTTAGAGATGTCTCAAAATGTATGTCAAAGTGCTACTCCAAGTGTAGCCTATAATGCTTATTTAATGCCTCATTCACTTTATGATGTCTAACTTGAAAATTATCTTAAGATATTTTCACTATTTGAGTAGTCACTGACTTTGAAGATTACTTAACAGCTGGCTTTCTTCGGAATTCTGATTCAACTAAAAAGGCACTACTTTTTTTTTTTTTTTAAACTTGGGGATAGGCAGTGGCATCCATTCTCCTCTGAAATACTCCAGGGTGATGATAGATGTTCCATGTCCATATTGTAGCTTACAGAGATCTCAGCCATAAAAGATCACAGAATCAACAATCATGATTTTATCATTTGGGATTTTTATAATTAGAAAGATATGTTTGCTGATAGGTTGATGACAGTATACTGCAACTTTAAATTATCTTGGTAGACGTTTATGCTGTTAACACCTTTTAACATATTATGTAAATCTGATGTCTTACCTTTTCTTTCTCTTTTCTGGGCACATTAACTATTATAAAAATTGTGTAATCATTATAGCTGTCAAAAAGCAAAGTCACTGAAAATGATGTCCAATTGGTATATAAAGTTATATGAAATTATTTTCCATTGTTTCACAATTACTAAGGATAAGCGAACTCATCAGATTTGTAAATTTGTAAAACTCAACAAGCCTGATTCTCTCTCTCCATCTCAATATGATGAAAACATAATTGTACTTCTCACAGAGAAACATCAGAGGTCTGGCCTTTAGAGAGTTATGAAATTGGTCAAAAGGAAGTATTGGTTCACACATATCTACACAGCAGTCCTTTGCAGCAAATTTTTCATCTTTAGCCCTGGAAGTGGGAGTAGTCAAAGAACAGAGAGAGGAAAAAAGCAGGGAAGCTCTCTCTGGGTAGTCAATAGGTTGCTGATTGTGTAATCAAGATGCTATGTCGTTAATCATTCTTAAGCTCCATGAGGGACTGCAGCACCTCATTACAGTTCTTATAATCTATAAAGTCATGCTTAACATAAAAATGACAGTAGAAAAATATTTGATACAAATCCATGGATTATAACACTTGTCTGTGAGACAACCTGAGAGATATGTACATTGTGTTTGTTCTCTATCTCCACTAGAAGTTTTCAACAAGAAAGACTGAAAATGCCTGCAAGACTAGTAAACGTTCCAGCCTTTCATTGCTTTCAACCCGTTCATGGCTAAAACCAGTACTCATGAACTTTCACCAAACCAAGAATACCAATTTTCTGAACTTACTCCATTGTGTTTGATAGAGTGGAAATCTGTTTTTCCTCAAAGACTGCTTAACAGGCCCACCAAGTCACGGGCCTTTGGATTTTGGATTTATGCCTTTGGATTTTGACTTCTATTCCAATCTTTCAATATTAGAGACATGAAAGATAGTACCCCTGAATACTTATTTTCTTTAAAAAAAAAAAAGCCATCACATTTGTAAGAGAAATTATTACCTTCCATTTACTTATTTGGTTAAGAATCACAGAAATAAACTTTGTCAATGAAAACAAAATTAAGCCATCAAACAGCAAAAAAGATCATGGGAACGATAATTTGAAATATATGCATCTACTTTGGATCATATCAAATGGTACCTACATAGGAAATCATTTTATGAGAAAAGTTTTTTAAGTGGGGATGAATTTGTAAGTCTTTAATGCTTTCCAAGTTATTGAGATAATAAATTATAGATGGAAAAGAACATAGAACTAAATGAAATTTATTTCACTCAGTTTAGACATGTTTTTTAACTCCTAATATATTACTTACAAATCAAAAGCAAAAACCCTAAAAATGTATAGAGCCTAGCTTCTGAGTGGGGTATATTTAATTTAAATGTTATACTGATACTTCACCAAGAATGTCAATCTCTCATGACCATTCTTTTCTTTGGATGCTACCATTGATCAGATAAATAAACAGAAAAATATGTAATTCAGAGAATAATATGATTCATCAATATTCTTGTGGCTTTTTAGGTTTCTTGGTATGTAAGGACTTGTTACATCTTGTTGTAAATGTACTCTAACGTGTAAGAACTACTGTTTTGTTTCTTTTCTGTATTGCTTTATTTAAACTGATATTTTCTTGAAGTTGTTAGGAAAAAAGAAATGGAGAGAATTTCCTAAAATTTTGTGCATAATTTTTAGTTAATGCTTATAAAATGGTTACCATGTGCCAAAAATTGTCCTAAGCAGTTTAATCCTGATGACAACTTATGAAGTAGTTATTGCTGCTTTCTCGGGTCAGTAAATGAGGAGTCATAGTTTAAGCAATTTTTCAAATGTCACATAGCATTTTAGTGGTGGAACCAGGATTTGAACTCAGACACACTGAGAAATTGTGTTTTCAACCAATATAGGATGAGTATTGTAAATATCTAGATGTAAACATCTAGGTTATATATAGACAAAATCTCAAACTAGATTAAATGACTCTTAATGGTACCAATAGATCAGGATCCTCAAATCAATTTATTCTTTGCCAACTTTTTTCATGTAATTAAAGAAAACTCATGAAGAGGGCTTGTGTGCTAAAATAGAAATTTTAAAGACCACAGTAACTGTTTTATTAATGTTCTTCTTTTGTCAGTATGTTTTTTCTTCAATGTAGCTTTCAGTCAATACCCTAGTTGGCTACTTCAAACATATCTTGATCATGCCATTCCCTTTTTTTTTCTTTCTTTCTTTTTCTTTTTTTCTTTTTTGAGTTGAAGTCTCACTCCATCACCCAGTCTGGAGTGCAGTGGCATGCATGCTAACAGCCACCCCAGCGTTGACCTACCGGGCTCCCACTATCCTTCCGCCTCAGCCTTCCAAGTAGCCAGAACTAACACACCCTGCTAAATTTTTTGATTTATTGTAGAGATGAGATATCACCATGTTGCCCAAGTTGGTCTCAAACCCACAGGCTTAGGCAATCCTTTAGCCTCAGCCATTGAGGCTCAGCCATTGATCCATGGTGCCCAGCTATTCCCTTTTTAAATTTCCCATTCTCTTCTCTTCAAACATGCTAAAAATTAGCTGTCTAGCTTGGGTGATGCCACCTTACCTTCAGCCTTGATCCTGAATCAAGCTCCTCTGTGACTCCCTTTTTCATTGTTCACATTGTTCCCTCTGCTAAAAATTTCAGTAACTGTTTTTTTCTCTTTCTCTCTACCCTACCCCTTCAGCCCCTTTTCTGCTTAGTAAATTCCAACTCGTTCAAGGCCTATTTTAAATATTCTCTCCCCTTCCTCCCGCCCTTCCTGCTTCCCCCCCACCTCTGTCTCTGTCACATATACACACATACGATATACACACAAACTTCTTATCTTCTAAAAATTAACTACTTTTACAACTTGCCATCTGCATTCCCATGGCACTTTAATTCTCCCTTTATTATACACACTGCCTTTTCTTGGAGTTATTTACTTATGTATCTGCCCCCTCTACTGATAGTGAGCTCCTGAAGTCTTGGGCTGGATTATTTATCATTCTATTCTACCTACCATAGAGGGCTTGATATATAGGTGATGCTTAATCAGTGTAATAGCATTAAGTTGGACTGAATTGAATCTAATTGAATTGAACATATATTATTCCAAGTACATAAGAGAATTAGACTACACACAGCTCTGTTGTTTGAACAATTTCTACCAGACATTAATTTCAATTGTTTCATTCCTTTCCATCTTGCAAAGGAGTGCCTATCAGTGTTCAACACAAATGTGTTGTCTAATGCATTTTAAGTGATCAAGTGAATCTATCTGACTGTCCCAAAGTCTGTGGAAAAGTGGATAATAAAACCACTTTCTTAATGACAGCATCATCTAAAGGCCATCACATGGAGTTCAAATGGATTTGGGGCTAGTCTGTTCCCACATTCGTACCTGTATGACCTTGAACACATGCCTCACTCTCTTCATCTGTAGAATGAGAATAATGTTGGTGCTGATTTCATAGAACTGTTGGGAGAACTAAATGAGTTGATAGGTGTGAAGTGCTTAATGACTAGCACATGGTCATCCCGGCAAAAGGCTAAGGTTATTACTTGCTGTGACTTCTATTTTTATCTATTCTTACTCTGTACCCATTGATATCTGCTATCAGGCTCTTTTCAATAATTAATAATGGTTTTCCTATATGAGAAAATGCCAGGATAGCCATAGTCATGCACATAACACTTTTCCTTCATAGGATTGAAAGAAATCTCAGGTATATTTTTTCAGTGCAAACAAAGAAACAAAACACTGTGCTGTACACAAATTTAAAAATCAAAAAACAACAGATGCTGCCACAGATACAGAAAAAAGGAACATTTACACACTGTTGGTGAGAGTAAAAACTAACATAACCTCTATGGAAAGTGGCATGGAGATTACTCAAAGAACTAAAAATAGATCTACCATTTAACCCAGCAATCCCACTACTAGGTATCCACCCTAAGAAACAGAGATTGTTATACAAAAAAGACACCTGCACACACATGTCCATCGCAGCACAATTCACAATTGCAAAGATGTGAGATCAACCTAAATGCTCATCAACCTATCAGTGGATAATCAACCAATCAGTAGATAATGAAAATATATATATAATACACACACACACACACACCATGGACTATTACACAGCCATAAAAATGAATGAAGTTGTGTCCTTTGTAGCAACATGGTTGGAGCTGGAGATCACCGTCCTATGTAAACTGACTCAGAAACAAAAAACCAAACACCACATGTTCTCACTTATATGTGGGAGCCAAATAGTCACAAAGATGGAAATAATAGACACTGGAACACCAATAAGGGGGCAGGGAGAGAGGAGTTCAGAAACCACAGGGAACAATGTTCACTATCTGAGACCCAATCCCCACCACTGCACAGTATGTCCATGTAACAAATACACATGTGTACTCTCTGAATCTAAATCTAATTTTTTTAAAAAAGACTATCATCCCCAATAGTATGCTTGCCTTGGAGAGATATACTAGCATCAACTTGTCAGGCCTCATACACAAAGGTCTACTGTTTCTCCAAATCAAAAGCCATGTGGTAGTGAAATAAACATAGGAGGAGCAATGACAAATGGTGGAAGTTAAATGGAGCCATATTTAATGTATCAATGCTTATTTACCATTTATCATGAAATATGTTCCACAATAGCAATATTTCACTTTCATCGTTGTTATTGTTTCCTTGGAATGAGGTCTTAAACTACTGAACTTTTCATCAAGAAGAGTACTTTCCACATCTCGTGTTTCCAAAACATTTCTATTAGACACAGATAGTATCCCATGTTTCTCTTTCTCACTTCACTTCTGCTTGTTTGAACTTTTTTGAATTGTCTTTCATTTCCTGACCAGATTGCTTTGCTTTCCTGGTGAAGTAAGATTTTCATTATAGTCTTTGGATAGACACTGGCGACATAAAACCAAACCCAAAGATTCATCACATATCCAAACAAATCTGACTTCCTCAACTTCTACTCTTAGCTTCTGCATAAAAGTCAGTTTTGGATTTATTTCTCATTTGCAAGTACTCAACAAAAATAGTGATTGTAGATTAACACAGCAATGTAGTTGAACTTGTTTGTATTAATTATGCCTTTAAAAAATTTATTTATTTAAAACATATTTATCTTATAATCTCTTTCAGATTGTTCTAGAATTTTAAGTTTTATGACATTAATTTACATGGTATTTCATCTACCGACTCTTGCTCATGGTGATTTTCTTGTGAGGTTTGTAATTAATGTGTCCTTATTTTCAGCTGTGTTTATAAAATCCTACTGGAGTCCAGAATGCCCTGGGTTATGAAATGATGGTTTGGGGCTTGGTTTTGCTAGGAGTCTAAAGTAATTTCAGTGATTTAAGACTAGGTATTAAGATTGATTTCTTTCTTTGTGTGTGTGTGTGTGTGTGTGTGTGTGTGTGTGTGTGTGTGTGTGTGTGTGTGTTGGAGTTTCACTCTTTTGCCCAGGCTAGAGTGCAGTGGCATACTCATGGCCACCCCAGCATCAACCTGCTGGGCTCCGGTGATCCTTCTGCCTCAGCCTTCCAAGTAGCTGGAACTACAGGCATGAGCTACCACGCCCAGCTAATTTTTTATTTATAATAGAGACAAGGTCTCATCAGGTTGCCCAGGCTGGTCTCGAACCTGCGGGCTCAGGCAATTCACTTGCCTTGGCCTCCCAAAGTGCTGGGATTACAGGCTGAGCCACTGATCCTGGCCTGATTTCTAGATCCTATGTTGCATACACCACCTAGATAGCACAAATTTGGATCCTACATCAGCAAGTGACTCAGACTTACCGCTTTAATTTCTCCTAGTACTTGCTTTTCCCAACACAATCCCATATAAATGGCAAGTTTGTTACATTTCTCTGGTTAATTGTTTGGGATTGTTTTCCAAGTTATGAGGCCTGGAAGTCCTTAGACATTTTGCAAGACTCTCAAATTATACTTCCCTTTTTTATAGGAGTTTACAACCATTTCTCCAGTCTCTAGGGCTTATATCCTTTCTGAAATCCACGTGAAATGCCATGGTATTAGGTTTCTGTAATCTCTCACTTTGATTCTCTTCTTACTTTTTCTTCTAACCCCTGGGAGTATTCCTGTCTTTTAATTTTATCTATGCTTTAAAATCAATCATCATATTCTATCCAATATTTTAGGTGATTTTTAGTTGATTCACATGTTCTCATTCCACTACGTAGTCAAAATCCTCTTTGCTATTTTTTGAAATTCTGTAGGCTTTTGTACTGTTAGTTACATCCTTTGGTATAGGTGGTATCCTCCTCCCTCTCCAGATGTGCCTTGTTCAGTGCTTTGGACCATGTCTCACTTTTTATTCCACAACCAAATTTTATACCATGACATCAGAGGGATTCCAGAACAGGACATGGGTTTCATTATAGCTCAATTTCTGAATCAAATCTCCATACAGATCTCTTCTCCGTTGGTTAAATGTTATGGTTTCAACTATCATTTACCAATAATAACCCCGAAAATTGTTTTACCTATAAATAAAGAGAGAATGGCTGTAGAATGAGAATAACGTGCAGTTTAGGGAGGAAGAGGATTGGGTGGCACCTAGGGGAGGATACCATGATATCATGTTTCCACAGTAGATGTAAAGATGTGGAGGGACTTTCTCATCAGAAAAGGTACTCACAACAGTGACTACTAATGACTGAGATGAAAACATGTTAACTTTTTTTAAAAAATATGGCTGATATGTAACTCAGAGGTAGATTTGTGACCTGATATAGGCATCGCTTTTGCAAAAATCAAACAAAGGTTAAGGAACAACTAACCAAACATGGTTCTTCATAGATTCTCATTTTAAATCTGAAAAAAAGGATAATCTGTTTAATTTTAACCAAGTTATAGCATGATTATTTATTTGAGAATATCAGTGTTTGACTACTCATAAGTAAGCTATTATGGAGAGCATCACCAGCCATACATATCTATGTTCCTATCATTAATCTATTTGAAACATTATACCCCCTGGTAGAAAAGATATAGATTCACTTTTTTTTTTTTTTTTTTGAGTTGGTGTCTTACTCCATCACCGAGGCTGGCGTGCATTGGCACACTCACAGCCACCCTAATGTCGACCTGCTGGACTCTGGCAATCCTTCCGCCTCAGCCTTCCAAGTAGCTGAAACTACCAGTGCATGCTACCATGCCCATCTAATTTTTGATGTATTGTAGAGATGAAATCTCGCCAAGTTGCCCGGCTGGTCTCAAAACCATAGGCTCAGGCAATCCACTCACCTCAGCCGCCCATGAGGCACCGAGCCCAACCATAAGCTCACTTTGATAAAAGAATGATTAACATATAAGATGATCTTGAAGTTCTTCGAAAACAACTCTTTTGTGGTTATGTAGTTTGTTAATATTTCAGAGCCCTGGAAATCAGTACTGCAATTGGGGGACAGGAAATGGCTAGAAAAGTTAGTGCTTCTGAATGATGTCCAGGGCTCCTCATCATGTGTGAATTCACCTACTTATTAAAATCTATTTGTAAGCCTCAAGTAGATATTCACAGCATTTTCACAGTCATTCACAGACACACAAAAAGCAGTGAAAATTTTGAGCTGCCTGTTAAGCACCTTCTCAGCTGAGGTTGAATAAGACAATACTTTGCCTTATTGTTTCAGTTTATGCTGTGAACAAATGTCCTTTTTGTGGTGTATTTCATGTCACATTTTTTACATTTTTGTGTTCTATTTGGTGATTTCATTGTTTAAATGGCCCCTAAGCTTAGAGCTGCAGGGCTGTTCAGTGTTCACAAGCAGAAGAGGCTGTGACTTACACAGAGATGAGGTATGTTAGATAAGCTTCATTCAGGCTTGAGTTCTAGTGCTGTTGGCTGTGAGTTTAATGTTAATGAACAACGAGATGGTAGATTCAGAAAAAGGAAGCAGGAATTTGCCAATCTTTATGAAAATTTTCCCTGAAAAATCCTAAATCAGCATCTATGGTGCTTCACAAGAGTGTACAAATTATGGAAAGGAAGCTAAATCTGTAGATTCATGAAATGACAACCATTTTTTTAAAAAGCATTAGTAGACAGCATTATTGTGAGACTGAAAGTCAAAGAAATTTACAGTTACATTTCCCAGGTCAGAAAAACGTTAAAGCCTCCTTAGCTACTACCAGCCTATCTGCACATTTCAACAGGTGATAAGACATGAAAAATGGAAGGCAGTTTCTGCAGATCAGTAGAATTTGTAAAATACTTGCCTAAGTGAAAAGGGTTATGTGGAAGAGCAGCTTTTCAACACTAATAAATCTGACATGCTTTAGAAGGATATTGGCAAATGTATCTATATAATGCAAATAGCTTCCAAAGCCCCCAGCTTTAAATCATTCAAAGACCATGAAATTTTAATTTTTTTAAGAGGAATATATTAAGTAAGGTCCCTTTAAACAGAAACACACATAAAACAAGGTTATGTGTTGATCGATTGACAAAAATATGACCCGAAGCTCACAGAAACCTAGCCCAATATTTCCCATGATTTTGTATTTGCTAATTCAGTGTTCACAGAGACTTTATAGAATACGAATTACTGTGAATATTGATAATTGTCCGTAATGCTGATATTTCATCTGAATCATCATAACCCAGGGTTAGTGAGTAAATATTTTGCTGGTAATATTTACATGGAAATAGCATATTTGAGTGTTACAACCAAACCTCAGATCTAAAGAGGCTGTCAAAACATATAACTACCAGGTCTCTGGAAACAAGGCTATCTACTTGCTAAAAGCAATGATACTCTTTTCTAAGCGGTATTGATGATATATCCAACCAGGCATCTGGTATCTGGCATTCCACTGGGACTCATTCACACATTATTATTTATTTTATAAGCAATTTAGATTACTTAATAACCAACTTTTTTTTAGCTTTCTATCATAGCAACTGTAGAAATTTGTTTTATTTTATTTATGATTTATGTCTTTTTCATATTACCTATTTTAGTATCCATGATGCATAACATAGAATGAAAGACACAGCAAATGTCCAATAAATGTTTGTTGAATGAAATTACTAAATAAGAACAAAAATGTAATTCATAATCTCAAGAAATGATAGCAATATTTTTTGAAATCATGATCAAAGTTTTTTGTTAAATTTTAAATATGTAGGGTACAATTCAGGATTAGGTATACAAATGTTCATTATGCAGGTACCCTTGTTGACAAGGTGTGCTTCCCCCTCCCGTGGCAGTTTCCCACTACTGCCAATCCCTTTCTTATAAGATAGTTGTTATATTTTCTTATAAGTATCATGATAGTTGTTCAAGGTCCGCTTATGAGTGAGAACGTGTGATACTTTGTTCTTTATTTCTGTCATGATCAAAGTTTAGTTTAAATTTCCCATAAATGTGATTCAGAATGATACTACTGTATGCATTTCTAAAATTATTTTAATGACATAATAATACACTAATGCATAATTGTAGTAAAAAAATCTAAACATCAGAATAACGTAATAATAAAAAGTGTATAGCCATTTGCAAACTTACCAATTTTATTTTCCTCTTCAAATATTTTTATATAAAAAGATGACACACAGTATTATAGCTAAAGGAATCATATAAGTAAAACACACACACCACAAATTTTTTTTTTAAGTGTTTATGATTGACACAAATACTGATTTAGGAAGTATCAGATATCCAAAGAAAATGGAGTTTTATTTTGAACCATATCCCTCAAGATAACCCACATATGTATTCCTTCCATGCTGTCCACTCTGACTGCAGTCTTTTCAAACTAAAATGTGTTCGATATTAAGTTTTTTTAATCAGTGAAGACATTATTATGACTGTATTTACATGACCTTTGCATTCTCCATTTCCTGTGAAAGTTCTGGAGAATTCATGAACCTGCTGTTTCAGTGCACTCTAAAATACTTGCTCCAAAGAAAATGTAATTTTATAACTCAAAAAATCTCCAAATTGAAATAAAAGGTAGATAGTTATCACAACTCGGAAGCTGTCAAGGGAGTGCATCCAGAGGTTAAAGAGGCTTAGAGAAACCTTGGGGAATATTCACATGTCAAGAATTCCATATCACTGGCAAACTGAAAAAAGCTGTTTATAGTTGATTTCACAGCTTGGATACGAAGCAGTGAAAGATCATCTGAATTGCAAGACTGATGCCAACAAAAGGATGTCACCATTGTATTAAACACTGGAACCACACAGAGATTAGGAAACATGTTGTGGTGACTTTACATCTGCACTAGAAGTTCAGCACATCATCAATTGTTTAGCAAAAGAAATATACACTGCTCTAATTTCTTCAAATACATGCTTAAGAGTGACTGGTTGCCATTTTTACTTATTAACCACCTTCTTTAAATAAATTTCTAAAATTTTATAACCTTAACAGATTTATATTGCATTCATTATTATACAGCAAAAGCAAAGAAAACTTTAAACTAGGTCATTTGGCCCTCTCTCATGTTGTTTCCTTCCAGCTCAAAACATTTTCATATCTTAATGGCCAACATCCTCTTAGAGTTAGGAGGAATGTATGCAAGCCTCAAGACAATTTTCTGTATGGTTTTAGCCTTCTTTCAGAAATTTAACGATATCTGTCCACTGTAGGAAGCTACTCAGTTTTCAATTAATAACTTCTCTTTTTCATGAGCCTAAAATTGAATTATCTTGAAAGTTGGTGAGTTTGGGGAGCAGTCACCATTTTTGTGACAATAATCTCTGCACACAAAGAACAAACATTTTAATGTGATTACTTTCTTCAACAAAGTTTATTGAGTACCTGTCAAGAGAACATAATAGATAAATAATATGAGCACAAAAATAGTGAGGACAGTTCTTTCTACAAAATAGTTTCTGATATAAAGCTATAACTGTGCCCAGTGGCTTATTTAAGAAACTGAGTAATTTAAAGAATAAGCACTACCAGATATTTGGAAGACAAAGCATGAAGAAATTAGACTTTCAAGGCTGCTTATATAAAAAGGAAGAATAGCATTTCACCTTGAAAGAATATTAGAAATAAAATTTATAGAGAAAATATGGGAGAAGGCGTCAGAGGACTTGTGAACCAGGATCCAGGGGCAACAAGGACACCATGCACACTGAGAATGATAAGCAGAATTATTCTTGGAGAGGAGAGTTGGTTGGTCGAAAGAAGAGAAATGGAAATATGGTAGACATGGAAGGAGGAAGTTCACTGAGGATCTTGGATGTCAAGTGCAGTAAACTGCAAAAGATGGGGGAGGGCAGGGAGGGAGAGACAGAGAGATAAGATCCACTCAGCCCTTTGTTCACTATACTAAACAAAAATGTTTTTAACTATTCAGCAGGTTGGCAACATATAGGTAAAGCTGTCCTACTAGAATTGGAAAGAATAGGAGCCAACTGAATAGGAAAGGCCACATTAACTAGTAGAAAAACCATAGATTTAAAAACAAACAGAACCAAAAGCCAAAAGAAGTCAACAAACAAATATTAAGCAGGCTTAAGAATGTGAGTGCAAAATCTGAGCAGGCTGGGTATGGGCTCATGAACTCAGGCCAGGGGGACAAAGTATTAGAGTCTCTACAAGAGTTTAGGCTATGAGTGATCAGGACTTAGGTCAAAAAATGTGGGTTCCAAGAGATCAGAAGAGAGGAGTGAGCTGAAGTGCCTTTCTCCTACTCTGGCTCAGAAATAGCCTCAGGTGCCCTTACAGACTCTGACAGCAGTCAGACCTGAGTCTCCATGTGTAGAAAATGAAGGTCCCCTGGTTGAAAGAGAGGATTTGCAAACAGAACACAAGGTCGTTGTCAACCCAAAACATCCAGAAATCTGATGGAATCTTTTACTATCTATCCAGATGCTCTGAAGTCATGTAGACATGCTCAGACTTACAACAGATGTCAGTGATGTGACTCTTGGACAACTGTCTTCTTGACAAAAATGTTTTCTAGGCAAGTGCACTTGAGACATAAGTGCATATTCCATGATCCCCACTGCCTAACCCAAGAAATACTTGCACTTTACTCAGAGCTGAAGTTTCCCCAAGTCATAGACCTGCATAGACTTCTCATTTTCTTAGCAAATAGCTACAAGTCTCCTCAAGCGTTTCCCTTTTTCCCTACCCTACATATACTCCTAGGAAAACAATTTTAATAATGTTGTAGGTGAGTTTTTATGGCTCTTTCAAAATAATCTGGTAGAATATCATATTATAATAGCATTTTTTAAAAGTATGTACCCACCATTTAGAGATTTATAGATATTTTCAGAAAGAAAGAAAACTTCTTCAGTGAGTGCAGGAGTGTTACCACTGGGTCTGGTTTAAATAAATGTAAGAGTGCAATGGAAAAAGAAAGAGACCAAAAGAATATTTTGGGAGTCAAGGGACTATGTTTCTAAAACTGGAAATGTGTCACAGATCAAGAAACTTCAATCAACTTTGGATTTGTGAACCTAGATGTATGCTTGAAGATTTTTCCTACTTATAATTTCTATCTCAGGACATAAAAACAAAAGACATCCTCAATTATTTAAAACTATAGCAAAGATATCATTAAAAGTTTATGCTAGAATTTGCGTGTTACTCATTACTTATTTGAAACAGGAACTTAACTCTGATGTCAAAGGGGCCAGGCCATCATGCCAAATTTCTGTGTTGTACTAAGAGAGATGCTATAGACTTCATTTTAAACACAAGGGAAATGCTAAACTACCAATATTCTTTTTTTGATTTCACAAGCATCATTTAGAAACAACAGCCGTCATTTGAATCTTGGCCAAATGTTTTCAAGTTTCCAGAATTTAAAAGGATCACCCGGAACTTTTTGTTAAAGAAGTCAACAAAACTATATTTAAGGTCAGCACAATAAACATGCCACACTGTATTATGCACTTCATAAAGCAAAGAAAATATATTTTCTGTGAAACTTCATTGTTAGGTTTTAGGCAGCCTCTCAATGTTGTTAAACAAGCACAACTTAACAGCAGGCTATGAGATAACATTGTGCCCACAGAGAGCGTGAATGGTAGTGGAGTCAGGATAGCACATTTCCTTGAATATCTGCAGGACTTTGGCCAAGTCACCTGCACTCACTGTACTGTTGTTTTCTCACTTGGAAATGAGGTATGGGAACCGTATACATACTTCCTAAGTTCCCTTCAGTTTTAAAACCCAGATATACAATAAATTCTGCAAGTCAGAGACCAAAAACTTCGAGGAACAACTCTGTCTGGTTAACAGACATATACTACACTAAGAACAGTTCCCACTGGCCAGCTGTAAGGACCGCAGAAGAGAAGGAAGAAAATGCTCATGTGTCATATACCTTCTATATCTGTGGCCAGGAAGAGGCTACACATTTATTATAAACATTTCATTGTGCCCCAACCTCACAAGCACCTGCATTTATCGTATTTTGATTGTGATCTTATATCTACTTCATGTTTCGGTAAACTGAGGCAGAAGGAAGCCAATCAAATGATCTGAGTTTACACGGTAAAAAGCAAAATGTGATTTGAATAAAGATACAGATGACTCTGTGGTCATCTTTGCTGTCCAAACCATTGACAAATATGTTCAGCATATTTTTTTTTTTTTTTTGTTCAAAGTAATGAATTTGAGAGATGAACACATCTACACATACATATGGAGGAACAAATTAAAATGAGCTGAGAAAATAGATGTGGTTTTCAACTGTGCTCTAAACTTTTGCTCTCTTTTGGATCCTTTCTGAAACCACAGTAAATCAATCATCTGGCATCCTTCGAAGGTCTGACATGGGTCAGCAGAGGCTCCTGTACAGCTGCCTGTTTCTGGCACACAGAAACAGGGGCTACTCCACGGTGGCCTCAGAACTGCTGCAGTAGCTCTGGGTGTCACTGTGCCAGCACAAGTTGCCTTTATCTCTTTTGCTACTTGAGATGTTCCAGAATCATACTCTGCTTCATAAACTATCTTGACCTACAGTTAGGAGGAAAGAAGAGGAGGTAGAGTTAATGACCTACAGGGCTTTGTTTTGAAATCCTCCCTGCAATTTGTCCTGAGCCAAATCTGATCTTGGATATCTCAGAAATCACTATCCTTTAGAGAATATCACAGCCTCTTCACAGTGTGTCTTACACATTTTGGGGGGGATTACAAACTCATTTGTGAATTATGGAGCTGCTAGAAAATGTCCATATTTGTGTAGTCTCAAAGCTTTGCACATGATAAACCAGATTTTTAGCAAATTGACCTAAGGGATCATCAAAACAGTACTAGAGGTCATTTTTGTTTGTTTGTTTACAAAGGTCACATTTAAGTCTAGAGGGAATTTTCTCTTCAGTGTAAACCTCTAACCCCAAGTGGCAAGCCCTAATCAATATCTCTCAGCCTGGGCTCAACCAAGAGACTCCTAATTGGTCCCCAGTTGCAGTCTGTACTCCATAACAGCGACCAGAACAGTTTTTGTAAAACATAAACCAGATAGCAACCTTCTTGTATGCACAGTATCCTTGTGTAGAGTATGCCCAGAGTTGAAAAAACTCAAGGACCCTCGGTAGGTCATTTAGTTGTGATTATAAGTGAAATCACTCTTGTGCAACCTTTAGGTACCCATGCCTTTCTTTTGGGAATAGAGCATCATAGAGGGGTCTCTAACTTAATAAACACACTAAGTCTTGTAGAATGACGCCCATATTTTCTGGGCATTTCTTCCAAGCTGGCATTTCAACTGCACCTCTAGAAGATTATTCAAGCATTCTTTAAGGCTGACTGCCTCTAGATAATGCAGTACCTGATCTGATGATTAAATACCCATCTACTGAGTCCACTCCGTCTCCTTCACTGTAAAGAGGACTCAATTGCTATGCTTTGGACTATGTTGTGACAGAGAGCAAAAGTACTAACATATTCCTTGGGGATAACTGTAAATGAACACTGCTCATTTGAAGTAGACTGTTTCTGTTCTCTAGTATAATTGCAACGTAAGAGAACGCACTTGCTAAATCAATGATTGTATACCTTGTACCTGAGACCTTATTAATCTGCTCTAGCAATGATACCACACTCAAAAGAGCAGGTGAAAACAGGGCTATTACTTGATTAAGTATGAAATTGTCTACAGTCATTGTCTTGGATCTTTCCAATTTCAGCAAGAGCCAGATTGTGAATCAAAGGAATTTATGATAGGGGCCACTGCCTGTCTCCTTAGGTCTTTGATGGTCTCACATTTCTGTGCCATCCCTTAGAATGCAATATTGTTTGTTGCTCAACATCTAGCCCAGGCTGAAGAAGCTGTTTCAGACATGATCACTCTGACAGCTCTTACTCCAAAGACTAGGGATCCAACATGGGGTTAAACTGGCAATCTTATCCATTTTAACTAAGACCGCAGCGACTAGACAAAAAGACCACTAGATGGGGCCACAGACCCAGCGGGTGCACTATGAGCCAGAAATTAGCCAGAACTCCATTGATTACAGGTGGTGTAGGTCTCACTCAAACAGAAGGCTGTGATGGTGCTTTGGGTCATCGCTATCAAGGTCAACTGAGACACCATGTCCAATAGTCTTTGAAAGGTCTGGGTGTTTTCCTTTTGCCAATACCCAATCGCTTGAGTCAAAGGTCTGTGGGCTCCTTTAGGGAAGGACTGAGGGAATTGTCACAATATATACTTGTCACAGTGTTGCCGGGCTCTTCCTTCTTCAGTGAGTGAGTTCTGGATATGAAAATTGGCTTAACCTTGAAAACAAGAAAGTGATCCTGACTTTTTTTTTTTAATCAGCTCCACGTTTCTCCATTCTTCTTGCTATTTTAATTATAAATGTTAAGCAGCATTCATGTTCCTACAGACACCATGCTCTGTTAATCATCTCCACAAACTGCTGTGAGTAAAGTCCTTTTGCTCGTCCCTCTGATCTTGCTGATCAGTACAGTAATTTCAGCCTCCTGGATTCTGGTGGCTAAGAACTATCACCTGGTCTCTATTACTTGGAGGCTACGTCATCCCCATGGATATTAACCAGCCCAGCCATGTGGCTGCCTCGCCTACTGCCATCCCTGATCTGCAAACAAGGTTACCACCAGTATTCTTAGTGATGCTGCTGTCTCTCTCAGTGATGTTGGTAACAGTGAGATCACTATGCACTTGTGACCCTGAGTGAAATAGAGAGGGAGGCAAGTTTAGTTGGAAACATCCTAGACCCCTGTGCAATCTAAGAAATGTTCAACAAGGCCACTGAGGAATCTTTGAGCCGCAAGTTGGACATAAGGAACGTTCCTTATCTCCTAGAAGTAGGTCTGATTTCATATTTCTGTCACACTTAATCATTGACTGGGAGCATACCAAAGGAGCATAGCCTTGGCGCAAATATGATGATCAATTCCAGTGCAAAGTCACTGGTGCCATGGGTCAATTTTGCCACCTGTAGTCAGAGGTCTTTAGGGTGCACTCTCATGGCCACCACATAATCTAGATGTTTCTACAATTACATGTGTAAATAAACTGAAATATCAATTCAGTGAAAAACTACATTGACATGAAAGTCAACAAGTTATTGCCACATACAACACCATTAATTAATCTCACAAGCAGAATCTAGAATAAAGTGATCTAAGCAGAAAAAAGCCCATACTGTATGAGTCCATGTCATGTTCAAAAGCAGACAACACTAACTTGTAATGTTAGAAACCAGGGTAGTAGCTGCTTCTGAAGAAAAGAGAACAGGAGTGACGGGACAGGGTACACGGTGGTCACTTGAGCTCCTGACACTATTCCATTTCTTAATCTAGGAAATATTAAACAGATATATTCATTTTTTGATATTTGTCAAGCAGTACACTTATGATTTGTCCTCTTTTTTATGTTGCCTATTTCAATAAAAATGCACTTAAACAAATATATACATTACAAACCATTCCTTTTTAATGCTCATAAAAATTGCTTCAACAACTATTCTCATACGTAAAGGCACTTAAACTCATGTGAGTGTATCTGCAGGCAGATTCCTAAAGTTAATTTTCTGATCAATATGAACTTTTAAGTTCCAACATTAAGTTGCCTTGCAAAAAAGCTACGCCAATGTCTACACATACCCACATGCCAACATTGAATACAATCATTTCAATTTTTTGCTGATATTATGAGCAGAAAATGAAATCTTATTGCTTATATTTTAAGTATACAATATACTTTGATGATCACTAGTAATAATAAGCGTATTTTCATATGTCTATTAGAAATTTGTATTTCTTCATCTGTGAACTGACTGTTGTCTGTGTGCATTTTGGTACTAGGTAGCCTTTTCCTTGTGAACAACAGAAACTCCTTTCATACTAGGAATATTTACCTTTTGTCTCATGAGAACAACCTCATTTATAACACTAAAATTGTACCATAGGTTGAGTGCAGTAACTCATGCCTGTGATCCCAGCACTTTTGGAGGACAAGGGGAGAGGACTACTTGAGTCTAGGAGTTTGAGACCTACCTGGGCAACATAGCGAGACTTTGTCTCTACAAAAATTAAAAATTACCCTGGTGTAATGGTGCACACCTGTAGTCCCAGGTACCAGAGAGATTGAGGCAGAAGTGTTGCCTGAGCCCAGGAGGTTGAGGCAGTGGTGAGCCATGATCATGCCACTGCACTCCAACCTGAGTGACAGAGTGTGATGCCAACTTAAAATAAAAATAAAGTTGTCATATCACAACAAAAAGAAAATTTATATTTCTGTTGCAACAGCAGAAGAGCATGTGACTGGATTCTCTAAAAGTAGTGTCAGATTATTAAGGAGAAGTGAAAGATAACAGTGGTTTAGGAATAAATAAAATCTTGTCTTATATCATTTAGGGTTACAATATTATCTTCCAGGAGTCCTTTACTACCTTGATTCTTGCAGTGGTATTAAAGGAAGATTTAGTGGAAGTTTTAAAAGTATTAGACTTGTAAAATTACTCAACTCATCTTTATCTAATGCTCTATAGGTCAATAGCAGATATAAGTTATCCGTACTTTCTGTCTTTTGAATATTCTTTTACCATTTTCCCAAACTGTCTCATTATTTCCTTTCCTACAGTCACTCTTCCCTGTTAGTTTTATGTTCATGCATTTATAACCATGGAGCACAAAATTCTTTCAAGAAGTGAAGAAGACCAAGGAGAATTTAATTATGCAGTATGATCCTATTTGGTGGAGCTAAGAGGAAGCTAACAGTATTTGTATCATATTTTCCAACCCATACTGTTCTTCACAGATTTAGTGGGTAGCAAATCTCCCTTAAGTAATAGTATTTTTATGTTATTCAGGGGACTGGAATGTCCATTTTAAGATCTAATATTTTTTTTATCATGTCCCTTCCAACATTTACAATCTGGAACACAAAACTTTGAAATGCCTGACCTAATTTTCTGTTTTTCTTCTTGATTGTTTATTATATAGGAAAAAAAATCAGACTCACCATAGAAATAATTACCATTTTTATTAACCATAATTCACAGGTTCTAAGATACACATTATTTCACATTTTAATCACTCTGAAATTAAACTGGAGGATGTCTTACAACTGATAGCATGTTGTAGCTTAAATGGCAGTGTTTTATTTCTTTTTTAGTGTTACATAAAATAATGGTACACATTGCAACTAATGAAGTCTTAAATTTGTTGAGATTCAATAATAGCGTATTTTATAAAACCATTGAACTTTTGTTCAAGTTCAGCCTTCCTGTCTAACTTTTGCTCTAGTGATTTGATTTTTTGGCATTAAAACAAAAACTTTTGAGTCTCTCTAGCAATCAAATAAGAGGAGCTTAGCTGTTGAAGTTTCTTTGTGGGGTTGTTAAATGCCGGCTTGAAATGTGTGAACAATTACAATGATGTGATTGTTGGAGCCAGTTATTCGTTTGCAACTTGGGAAAGTATTATTAAAGTAATGATAATATTTTTCCCTTTAATACTTAGAGGTCTTTAATCCAAATAATCCTTCGACTGTTTTACAGACTCCCCACATTACAATTACATCTGGTCCTAATGAAACCCATTTACCTTCAGAGAAAAGCCTGGTGGCTATGATAACGAAAGACAGCACTATATAGTAAGAATGAGTATTTAATAAAAGTTCATTTTGACCCAAGCAATAAGGGAAACTGGGCAGGAAGTATATATTTGTTATTGGACTTAACCAGGACAGCCCAGAAGATTTTAAATCTTAACTACCATATCTAGGTTTTTGCAAAACTAAGCCCTCTGCCTAAAATAGTCAGTGCTTTCTCCTTTTAATTTCATGTCTATTGCTTGTTAGTTACTACTATTTGTCTCATCTTAGCTATCATTTTTCCTGGGTAATTTTCCTCAATCCCCAAACAGATCAGGTGCACCTAGTTATCCACTACCTACTGTGTACTAACTCCATAACAAACTGTATTACAGTTGTAAGTATAGTGTTCTATGTTCTGCACAAGATTATGTGCTTTTTGAAGATAAAGAAGATTATGCACCATTATATATCAATAGTCTAGCACAGAGCTGGCACACATAGATGCTGAATAAATAGTTATTAAATGAGTGAATAAAAGTATGCCTAACCATCTGGTCTGGAATTACTTTAAAAAACAAAACAGCAAACCCACAACTAACTCTTTAGACAATCTCAGATTCCTGAAGCTATATCCACATAAGTTAAGCCCAGGAAAGTCGACCGAGTCAGCTTGGGATGTACATCAACTTGGATTCAGAGATCTTACCTCAGGGACTGAAGGTAGCTGACCTCCTCAGTCCACTCTCAACTTTTTTCAACTCTTGAACAAATATGTGACTTTTTATGACATTCACAAATAAATAATAATTACCTTGGGCAAGTGTGACTTGCACTGTTTTTCCTCCTATTTTTTCTGCTACAAAACTCCTCCCAAGCAGAATCCCAAGAAGCCAAGTTTCTATTGCCTATGCTATGCCCTTGACCAACACTATAATCAAGAGTATGTAAGTACAGCAAATGTAGAAGGAGTCAAATCCTGTGGTTGGCATTTTACATATGCACGACTTGTGAGAAAGTTTCTCCTACATGCACAGTGAGTTCCTGGTACAAGAGGCAAAATGTCATAAGCTGAATGACATTAAAATACAGACAAGGTTCATGATAAAACCATAGAGAAAGGCCAGCAAATATCACCACAACAAAAAATCATGACACTAAAATGATCCAAACACACCCCAGAGCTCAGTAATTTATTGTTTTTTAAAAATAGGCTGGGCGTGGTGGCTCAAGTCTATAATCCCAGCACTTTGGGAGGCCGAGGTGAGGGAATTGCCTGAGCCCACGTGTTTGAGAATAGCCTGGGCAACTTGACAAGACCTCATCTGTACAATAAATCAAAAAATTGCCAGGCATGGCAGCATGTGCCTATAGTTCTGGCTACTTGGAAGGCTGAGGCAGAAGGATCACCTGAGCCGGAGCCCAGAAGGTCGAAGCTGGGGTGGCCGTGAACGTGCCACTGCACTCCAGCTGGGGCAACGGAGTGAAAATCCAACTTAAAAAAAAAATTTCTCTTTTCTCTTGGTTTAAAGGATTCTTGATGTCAGTAGTTAACCGAGTCAGTATATATAACAGTATATATAACCTGGGAAAGCATACATAAGAAGATTTCCTTTTTTTTTTTTTGAGTTGGAGTCTCACTCTGTCACCCAGAGTGGAGTGCAGTGGCCGCTCCCAGCCACCGCAGCCTCGACCTGCCGGGCTCCGGTGATCCTTCCGACTCAGCCTTCCAAGGAGTTGGAACTACAGGCGTGCGCTACTACACCTGGCTAATTTTTTATTTGTTGTAGAGATGAGGTCTCACCAAGTTGCCCAGGTGGGTCTCGAACCCGTGGGCTCCGGCAATCTACTCACCTCAGCCTCCCAAAGTGCTGGGATTACAGGCTGGGCCACCGAGCCCGGCCAATTTTTTTTTTTATTAAAAAACCCAACCCACTAGCATCTTTTGTTGCAGGGATGGTTCTCAAACCAAAATTCCAAAATTGCTCACACTGTGAAATAACAAAACAATGATAATCATGTTACAGAATATCTGAACCTAGTGTCCTTTGATTTCTTAGTCTATCAAGAATGTGAACTTCTCTAGTGTTTTTGTGATCTCTGGGCCAATTAAATAATAATTTCTTTATATTTTACTTAAATGAATACAGAATACAAAATTAACGCACAGTCATGGAAATTGGTGTCATAAACGATGCAAACAAATCCACTTTTCAGTCATTGTTTTAGTGCTTTCCTTGTGAGACTTCCTCAATCATGACTAATTGGCTGATTGTCACAAAATAATTACATCTTGCCAAAGACTACAATAATATGCTTACACAAATCTTTCTTTTTTATTCCCATTTATCCTCATTAGATTTTAACTTAAAATTTAAATGTGTGTGTGTTTGTCCTGTATTGAGATAGAGACAACACAGTATTCCAAACAAAATGTGTAAAACTTGATAGCACACTTTTTAACAGACATCATCTGTCTCTTCTTCCCTTGGCACTGAGGTGTAATTTGTCCATACAGGCTGGAATTTTCCCAAGGACCAAGAAACAAGCTGATGTAATGTTCATTTTCAGTTCAAACTTGGCATTGGAAAGATAACAAAGTGAAAGCCAGTTTCTTCCCAAAACTAATAAAAACATGAGTTGTGCCAAATACCCCTAAAACATACTGGGCAGCCCATGAACATTGTCACTTCGTGCTGTAAACACAGGGCAGATCTCTGTCCCTGCTCCCCAATGAGACCGTGTATCTATACAAAGTCCATTTTACATGAAATCCACAGGGTCCCACCACATGCCATATCCCCCACCCAAGCCATGCCATGTAATGCCAACATTTCCTGTCTTTTGTCCATAAGTGAAGACAGAAAACATTCTTCAGTTCAGTCTAAACCACCTTGGTATAGGGATGCTTTTGAGAACCAATCCTGTTCTGGGTTATTTCCTCCACCAAGTTACAGTTATGCCCTGGAGTGTTTTTATTTCATTTACTTTGTGTGACAACCCTCTCTTTTCCCACCCCCTAAAAAATGTTTAAATAAAAACATTTTCAAGATTAGATGGAAATCTTGAAATAGTATTTTTTTTTTCCAGGACTTGTCTTGAAAAGGAGAGATTTTAAGAGTCTGGGGAATGTGGACTTTTTGGAGAATCTTACCAACTGCCTGGTACTTAGAAACAATGTTTTAGAAAACAAAATTTAGAAACAATGTATTAGAGCTCAAAGTGATGAAAGTAAAATAATTAGCAATCATGCTGTCAAATCTATCTTAGGTTTTAACAATAGTGAATAAGTTAGATACTCAGAAGAGTACTAAGAGTCTAATTTTTGAAACAAATTATGATGATGGTTTCAGATATTGAGTATGAGTGTCAAGATTTAATCTATATGTGGAGTTAGTGAGTAGCTGCCTGCTTTTTTTCCTCTCCTTACAACAGCCCCAAGAGTCTCCCATGTTAAGAAGCACCATTTGTTGCCCCTGCATCTGGCCTTTAACATCATTTTTAAAGTGTTTACCAGATTAGTAAGTTAAAATGTGGAAGCCCTGGGTAGATCAAGTAAACATAAGAGACTCAAAGCAGTTAAGAGGAGCAGGAGTGAGCCCAGCGTCCATTAGGGCAGGAAAATATGACAACATCTGGTGTCTAGGAGAAACACCTGAATTGAGGAGGTTAGAGCTCTGCCAAGTACTTGACCTCTCACCATTTTTCCTTCTAAATCAACATGGTGAGGAAAGATTATGGAGCCAATATCTTATTTTACAAGTGGTGAATCCGAGACCAGTTATGTGACTGTCACCCGAGGTTGCAAGTTACAGAAGGGAAAGCAAGAACTAGCCCACAGAATTCCCAGACACTAAGCGAGTTTGTACTCTGTTCTTCCTCATACTTATACCATGAGCCATTTGTGAACACATGATCAAAGCCCTGGGGTATGTAATGAATATGTCAGGACAATGCAGCTTCCCCTCTCTATGAGCACAGGTAGGAAAATTACTGTTGGCAGATCATATGTTGCTGCACTTATTTTTTGTTATTGCTTATTTTACTTTTTTTATACCTTATTTTCTACTCTAAGAAGCTTGTGGTGGTTTTTCATTCCATATTCTTTGGTTCTTATTCTATTCTTGCACCAGGGGATTTAATATGGACTTGCCATAAAAGCCATCTACATAGGCACTTTGAAAATGATATGAGTATTCTACTCATGGGGAGATAGGCCCACCTCAAGGAGGCATGCATTTTCCAATCTAGAGATATGGTGTTTAGTGCATCCTAACAGTGATGGAAAAGCCAAGAAGGGTGGTCAGGACTATACAAAGGCCCACTAAAGTCGGAGAAGAAAAAACAAGCCACAATACCATTGTGGCAGGAGGGGTTGGGAGGGAGGGAACAGGCATGGTGCTACAACTCTGAGTCTATTTTTGCTTTTAAGTCAGAGTCTTGACATCTTGCCTATTCAAAATAAAGAATTAATGAAAGAGAAGGTAATTCTGAAGGCAAGAACTAACAAAACCAGAACTTGAGAAATTGACCTGTTAGAACCAGAAATATCAACATCAAAGGTATTTAAAATTTACATCTCCTTACATAATATAGCTGGAAAATGTATAATAATAATAATATACTATATTTTATATAATATAGTTGGAAAATGTACCCAAATAGCAAGTGCAACATGATCAGAAGAGTTCATCTATGTTACCATCATATCAGCATAGAATGGGATATGTCAGCACCTTTTTATGGTGCTTCTCTGTAAAGCAAATTTAATGGGTGCTTTATTTCTCCCATTTAATTCTGATTTCTGTATACAGAATCTCCCTGGCAAAGCAGGTTAGGTAAACTCCATAACACAAGCCATCTAGAGGGCCACAGAAATCATTTTAAGTTCCTTCTGGCCGGTCTGTCCTGTTATCTCCAGAAAAATGTTCCAATTGGAAAGAAAGTATTAAGCAACTGTCACATTCTATGCACATTTAAAAAATATGTTTCTGTCTTTAACTTAATACTATTGCTAAATCATGTCTTTTCCATAAATGGCAAATGTTGTTTTACTCCATGGTTTAATAGACAATGTTTGAAGTTGATAATAATTTTTGAAACAAAGTCACCATTTTATTAAAAATATGGACACACTTGAACACAAAAAAGTATAATTAAGACAATGAATGAGAACAGACTGTAAAGAACACAAACTCATCAAAATTTAATTGCCAGACAATAAAATATCTCAACGTTTAAGTGCTGGGGAGTCTTAGAATCAATTGGATGCTGAATGTAAAAATGCTAGTTATCAGCTTTCCAATAAAAATAAAAATAATTTTTAAAATTATTGTTTAGAAATAGGCCATATTCACGGCAATAGCCTTCCCAGACATTATGCAGAAATTAGGCAGATCCGCCCCCAGTTTTGACTTACATGAAAAACTGTAAGTGTACTTTTACCTTCACAACAAACAAACTCTCCTAGCAACAGTGTCCTGAAATAGCTGAGCACATTCTTGACTTCTCTACACATGCCTTTTACCTAGAGAAATGTATAATATAGCTGACTAAAAATAATAATAATACAACAGCAACGTTTTCTGGAGTGGTAACACTATGCTGAATTCCCACCTTACATCTTTCATACACTTTGTAAGGTGGACAGCGCTTACCTCTACTTTCCTTGTGGAGAAAAATAACAGAGACAAGACTCTTCCCATAGACACAGAGATAGGAAATAGTGAAACACTGACCAAATTCAGGTCTGATTGTAAAGCTTCAGTTCTTTCCATCATGCACTAATGTGGATTTTTCAGGTCAGCCTGGGCTTCGAGAGTGTCAGCTTAAGGGGAGGGCCAGTCAAGCCCCAGAGAGGGTCATGGAGGGACTGGTAAGCCTAGCCCCAAAAGTGTTAGCTCTAATTGGCTGGCAAGCCAAGCTCTTAGAGTGTTGTGATTCAGTAGGCTGGCAAGCCTAGCCACTGGAGTGTTGGCTCTAATGGGCTGGCAAGCCAAGCCCTGAAAGTGTTTCTGGTTTGGTGGGCTGGCAAGCCTAGACCCCAGAGTGTCTCAGCTTCAGGAATCTCGCCTTCTTCCGGCAGTTCTCCTGGCTCAGCCGGCTCCCACGGCTAGCAAGTCAGCCTCTGGGGTGCACAGCTCTTCAGTTCCAATGATCTGCAGCTCTTCAGGTCACATCTCTTCAGGGTGGAGGTTCTTGTCTCATGCCCAGGAAGAATGAGAGACACGGACAGTCGGAAAGTGAGAAAGCAGGATTTATTAAGAGGACAGAAAAGCCCTCATAGTAGGAGGGAATCCAAAGGGGTTGTCTATCTGGGGCCAAAATCTGGTGTTTCATATATATCCCTAAATCCAAGCCGATTGGCTAGCACTAGCTGTGACCTGTAGCTGTTTTGATTGGTCAATAGTAAGAACCAATCAGCAGGAGGTAGGGGCCTAGTGGTGAGCTGATTGGTTGCTTTTTGATCCTAGCAGTCAATCCTTAAGCTCTAGCTTGAGAGCTGGCAGGGAACTAGTTTACCAACTTTGAGCCTGAGAGGCCTGCCTGGAGTTTGCTACATTGTTATCAGAGGACCCACCTGTCTGTCTGCCTGGCCTTTCTCTAGCTGTCTCCTGTCTCAGCACTACTACCTACTAGGCAACATATAAAATGAGGAAGGTGCTCAAATTCTGTAATCTTCACAAGGCAGCCCATTCCTGATGGATTTCATTAATTTGGTTTGCCAAAGCATCACTGATAAATGCTTTCCAAAGAATGATTATAAGAGTGAGATGACTGTCACATAAAAATCTGCTGATAGAATTAGAAAGGAGATGGCTTGAGCATGGGATGAAAGAACATAAGACCCTAGAGTGAAAACTGTCATCAAATATTTGGAAGTCTGTCGTATAAAATGCAGGCAAGACATTTTCTCTGTAGTTTGGCTAAAACTACTACATGACTGTAGGGAGACAGAGTCGGTTTCTTTTCTATCATGAAACTCAGAAAGGAAGTTCATTACCCAAAGGAAAGAGTGAATTCCTCACCAGGTGTTAATGTACAGATTGGATGGCAAAATGGGTTATAGAAAGGGTTCTCTCAGCAAATGGGTTAGACTAGAGAAAGGGTTCAAAAGCATGGAGTTAAGAACATGGTCTCTCATCGGTTGCCAGAGTTCAATTCCCATCTGCAGTACTTATTAGCTGTGTAATTTGGGGCAGGTTGTTTAACCTTCAGGGATCTGCCTTCCTTCAGCTCTAATATGAAGATAAGAACAGTAATAAACTCATAAGAGTTTTGGTAAGAATTAAATGAGATAACCATAGACCAGCATGTGTTCTTAACAAATGTTCATTACAACTGTTGTTATTGTTGTAGTAGTTTGTGTATTGAAATAAATTTAAACTCTATCCCGATCTCAAAAGTCCATCAATCTATGAATGAAAAGGAGACTTGTATGCCAAAGAGATCCTTTTAATAACACAATTAAAAATAACAAAAAGTAAAATTATATTGGAAGAGGCATTTTAATATGGGAAATATAGAAATAGGTTTAAAGAAAGGAGTAGTCAGTGATATCTTCTGCCAGAAATTGATTCCCACAAAAATGCAAAGTCAAAAATATCTTTCAGATTAGCTAGAAAACAATGATGCTAATTTTCATCTATTTTCAACTCTGTATTTATATATGTAAAATATAGAACCTATTTTAATAATTTACCATTTCTGAATATGCAGAAATGTTTTAGGGACAATTACTTAAAGTGAAAGAGCTTTCTGGCAGACACTGCTCAATTTCCCCTAACTATTATTCTTCTTTTCTCTTTCAGGATCATATCTCATGCAGAGACATCCAGAATATGGCAGGTAGCCTTCAAATATAGTTCCCTACCATTCCTCACCTCCATGTATTTCCATGTCACTCTTCCCATTAAGAAGTGAAGTCTATTTTCCTCCCCCCAAATCTGGGCTGGACTTGTGACTTGCTCTGACCAAAATATATGGAAGAGGTGACATTATGCCAGTTCTAGGCTGAGCCCATCAAAGGTCTGGAAGCTACCGCTTCATTCTTTGGAACCCAGCTGCCACTCTGTAAGAAGGTTATTTTGGGGAGAGAGGCTTCATGGAGAGGTACGGAAAAATGAATGCTACATGGAGAGAGAGGCTTCATGAATGAGAACCCAGGCACCCTAGCTAACAGCACCAAAGCCTCCAACAGATGAGAGGCCTTTTGGCCCTTCTAGCTCAGCCCAATTGGCAGGTATAAATGTACCCTGACCATGTCAGTATCATATGGGGTTAAAAATGCTCAGTTGACTCATGAAAACATGAGCAAACGAGTCATTCTTATTTTTAGCACATTGTCTTGTAGTCATTTGTCACATAGCAGTAAATAAGTGAAACACAGAATAAAGAAAATTTCTAACGTTTCTTGCAGCTAGGTGTGGTCATATGACAAAGTGTGGCTAATGTCGGCAAGAAAAAATGAAGTGCTCATCTTCTGGGGCTACCCTTCCCTTCCTGTGTCCCCCAGCTCACCCACTGGAATGCAGATGTTGGAGCGAGTCCTCTACCTGGTGCAGGCAAGAGGTACTACTTTAGGGATAGCAGAGCAAAATGACACAGCCCTAGGCTATTCAACAGAGATCTTTCTTAATTAAGCTTCCATTATTTCTGCTCTCTGCAATAGGAGCCGAGTCTCTAGCATAACTTCTGTATTTTGTTCCAAAAGTGGGAAAGTTCCACCAAAGTGAGCATTGGGTTAGCAGGCAGATGGAGAACAGTTTAACACAACGCAAGATAAAAAGCTAGAGACAATTGTGTGTTCATGGCAAAACATCTGGAAAATTTGTCGCTTGTAATACCACAATGTATCTGCCGTATGTTAACATATCCTATTATTTTAAATAAAACAATTAGGAAAATTTAGTATCTAGATATGCATTGACTTTATCCTGCCACTCCAGCAAAGTGTTACAAGAAAGAGGTAAACTTGGACTAGATCTAGCCAGTCTATAAGCAGATATTGCAGAGAACACAGTCCTGCTAAGTGAGACTCATTTTACTGGCTTGAATCAGCAATCTAAGTTGACTAAGAGTTCAGTAATGTGAAGCGCCATAGGGTTTAAAAAAAATCTAATTATCTACATTCACAAATAAGAAAATATAAGAAGGGCTATTGAAGAAGCAGCCTGAGATGTTCTAACTACATTGTGAAGTTTTTCTCCAGCACCTCCTGCTAAGGGTTCTCTAATACATGATGAGAACCAGCCCAGCAACCAAAGTGAGATAAAGAATATTGCCTTTAGACCCAAGCTATTTTTTTTAATGACCCCAAAGTCATCACTATAAAGTAGAAGGAAAAGAGAGCTAGGTAAAGCCAGAGACAAATAAATAAAATATCAGTAATTGCAGGTGTGACACTGATATCTAGAAACTATAACTGGCACTGCTTTCTTACACATGATACTGGTCAGAAGCAAAAGACTGGAAGTCAGTTTGGTTTTGATGGAAACTGTAATGCCTAAAGCAATGCCCCGGCCTCCAACTTGTCCTAGCAGGATATAAACTGTGAGAATTGGGCAGCCCTGAAAACAGAATCCTCTCTATGTCCACTTCACTTGTGTCCAGGAAGCAAGGATTAGCAGCAAAGACCTCTCAGGGCATAAAGTCAGCGACTAGGAAGGATGATAAGAGTCCATCAGAGAGAGCAAAACCCGGAGCAGCCAGTGAGGCAAAACATGGAGGGAAAGCAGGAAGTTTGCTCTATTTCTGGCAGCAAGACAGGACAACAGCTGCAGATCAGTGTGTGCTGTGCAACCTCCAGTCTTCCCTTTTCTTGCAGCTATTCAGTTCATCTTTACCATTCACTATTGAGTATTTGGCGTATGTTGGATGCAGATAATTTGTCTTTTAATTTATGAGCTATTTTGTCCCCTGGAGTCACCCTGGACATAGTAGAGAGGACTGAACAGTGCTCGGAAATCAGGATTTTGAATGGGAAAAAATAAATTATTGAATTTCCCTTCTCTTGGGGAATGAGTATGTTATATATGTACAAGAAAAAGATGAACATGGATATGTGTCTGACTCTTTTTTTTTTTTTCTTTGAGTTGGAGTCTCACTCTGTCGCCCAGACTGGAGTACAGTGGCCACTCCCGGCCACCACAGCCTCGACCTGCTGGGCTCCAGCGATCCTTCCACCTCAGCCTTCCAAGTAGCTGGAACTATAGGCGCATGCTACCTCGCCCGGCTAATTTTTTGATTTATTGTAGAGATGAGGTCTCACCAAGCTGCCCAGGCGGGTCTCAAACCCGCGGACTCAGGCAATCCACTCACCTCAGCCTCCCAAGGCACGGGATTACAGGCTGAGCCACCGAGCCCAGCGTGTCTGACTCTTAAGGAAGGCCCTACAGAAAATGCTAGTAGTCAGTTTTCTCATCATAATAAAATCTCTTATTTTTTGCCAAACTCCTGCCACTCAGGAAAAAAAGAACATATTTCTGCAATGGACTGAATGTATGTGTTCTTCCAAAATTAATGTGCTGAAATCCTAACACCCAGTGTGATAGTATTAGGAGGTGAGGCCTTTAGGAAACAATTAGGTAATGAGGGCAGATTAATGAAGGGGATCAGTGCCCTAATTAAAGGAACCCCAGAGATTACCCTCACTCACCATGTGAGGATACAGCAAAAAGTTGACAACTCTGCACCTCGGAAGAAGAAAGCCTTCACCAGAACCTGATGATGCTGATACCCTGATCTTGAACTTCCAGACACCAGAACGGTGTCTGTGTGCTTTTTTATAGCTGTCTGAACTGACTAACACAATTTTCCAGCTTCCCTTCTAGCTATATGTGATCCTATAACTAAGTTCTGCAACATTAGTTGGTGAGTGCAAGTGATATGTACAACTTCTGGTAAATTCCTTTAAAAGGAAGATGTGTACCCTACTCTTTTCTTTCTTCCTTTTCTCTGGCTGTACAAAAAAAGGGAAAAAGATGATGAGCCATCTCAAACCATACAAATGAGGTTAACAGCCTATGGAACAGAGGAACAACAAGGTGGAAGAGCCAACCCCTAACAAACACCGCCCTGCACTGCTTACATTCAAACTGGAATATGCAAGAAAAGGTCACTGGCATCTGGTCTAAGCTGTTATGTTGAGACATTCTTACCAAAGTTGTCTGCATCCTTACTAATATGGTTCCTCAAATTAATGACTTCATAGATTTTTCAGTTAAGTTCATGCTGACACATAAAAATGATCATATTTATAGATAGTTTTAAAGAGATAAAGCTCTCTGTATATTTTATCAAAGTGGATTGAGCTTTACTAAATGTTGGCCAATTGTTTAAAGAGTTAAATGTCTCCATGGCCCCAACAATGCCAATAAATACAAAAAACTGTTGAAGTAATATGCACTATAATTTAAAACACAGTGATCAACATAACATTGTATCAATAACATGTCATTAATCTTAATAAAAACATTTACCTTAAACATGTTTATTATATAAAATCATACCAAGAAATGCTAAACGCTTTAGGATGATGTACTTATAAGACACGTTTATGTAACACCAAACTGTATAAATAATTATGCATATCATCAACAGGCAGTGCATTTTAATTTTTGTAAATTATTAATAATCACCTCAAATAAAAGTCAAATAATTTAACATTACTCTTAATTCATCTCTCAATTAAGATAACACAAAGTAAGTCCTTAAAAGATAAAGCATGCATGTGTATACATAGGGCATAACATAATTATTTACCCATCAGAAAATAATCATCTAAATTAATCCAGATATGAATTCAATCCTTATACTGGTATAATAGTCTATAAAGGGCCCAGCTGTAGACACAGCCTAGGGCGAGATTTAAATCTTGTTTCTAAATCAATTTCTGTTTTGTGATGTTAACCGATTATAGCAGACAATTGGTTATAAGGATATCCTTTCCATATCCCCATAGTTCTCACCATTCTGAACACCCTTAGAACTTCTTATTGTAAGCACCTGTTTCTTTCTACCTGAGGGATCTCTGGTTTAACTGGCCAATATGCAGCTCAAGTCAAAAGTTTTAGAGCATTGACGCCTCTGGGTGTAGCCTTAGCCCATGATAGATGGAAAGGAGGCTTCATGGCCTCTTCACTATTTAGGTTGCACATATCTAAGGCTTGTTATCCACCAGTGGCAGTGGGCCCCAGGTGTGCATAGCAGTAATTCACTTAATAACCTACTCTGTCTTGGTCTCACTTTCCTATTCTCCTACCAGAGCTTTCTGGGATCTTCTCAAGATACTATTTGCATTTGATTCTGTTTTTCTGGGAGGACCCTGCCTGAGACACCAGTATTTAAAAACTCTTGTTATGGTTGAAAATCCAGTTTTGTTTACGTTTTCTAATTTGTACCCCATAGATATTTAGTGGAAGAAGTAGAAGACATCATTTCACAGATGAAGCCCAGAGGCTTTAAGTGACTTTCTTATAACCCTACCCCATGAATTTATCTGGCAAGTGAAAGGATTGTCTCCTGGGACTAACACATTACTTTTTTTGCAAATCACTTTTATGGGGTTCTATTTGTTCCTGGCAAACTATATCCTTGCTTGGGACCAGTTACACCCTCCATTTGTAAAGTAATAGATTGAACAAACACAAATAAGTATGGAACTTTCTTCCTCTGAATTTTTAAAAAATCGATTTGTCTGTTCGTGGGAGAGAAACCAAATAACCAAGATGTCTGTTTGAATGTCCAAATTGTAGACAGTTCACAAGTCACAAACAGAATGGGATCTTCCTGAACAAACATTTTTGAGTTCATGGTAAGGTCACAGTAGCAACATGAAGAAAAAGGTTGACCTCTTTCTTGTATGAGCCTAATGCTGAATTCTGAATTCCCATGGGCAATTGGGGAGAATATGCCTGTATCCTATCCCTTGCATATACAGCTAGGCAGCATGGACTCAACCAAATTTCCTCATATTCTGTTGCCAATCTAATCTGTACCATCCTTTAGTTATTTCATGGATCCTAGAAGTAAAAAGTACTTATACTTTGTGCTAGTACCCTCTTTTAAGAGCCTGTAGCCCTTAAGCCTCTAATCATCAAATTTTTCATGTACACAAAGTTTATCCATGTTTCATGGTGTAGGTTATAGCTATTTCCTTACCAATAGTAATAGAACTATTTTAAGAATCCATTTTCTTTGGATCTTTTTTTTAAAGGTTGTCTCTTTTTTTATTCATATTTATTGTTTTATCTCTTGGCAATGTGTTTGGTGGCACAAAAAAAAAAACACAATAGAAAAGGAAGGGGGTGGGTCTCCTAAAAAGAGGCTTTCATTGCTGAGAAATTATTCTAGAATAGCCAAGCTACTCCTCATACCCTAAACTTTTAGCATACACAATTGCAGAAAGCTTAAAGGAGAAAAGCAAAACACAAAAACACAACAAAACTGCACTGCAACTAAAACATAGTAGTCCTTTGAAAATTTTCTGTCAGTCTTTTTTAACTATTTAATATGGAGCTGGATACATTGACTTAATCCATGTAACTTTCATTCATTTTATGATCTTGGGCTTTATATGGCTTTAAAATGTCCTTTTCCCCTCTTTTGCAAACAGATAAAACCCATGAAATGATCCTCATCACACACACACACACACACACACACACACACACACACACACACATTGTTACTAATTTTACAACAGATTAACATTTGGCAAATTTCTGATTCATGAGAATGTGTTAGGGACCACCCAAGTTCATATCAATACAGTACCACCCTATTTGATTGGAAAACAGGAAAGAAAATTTTAACAATTTCCTCATCTCAGTGGAGCTTTCTGCCAAGAAAGCTTTCCAATCATAGACTCATCCTAGTAGATCCTCAATAAGTACTTATTGGAATTAATTAACTCAGAAGAGTGACTCAGGTTCAGCTCTTGGAATCTAATTTGGTAATGTGATAGAAAATCTAGTTGTTGACTACAGAAGGTAAAAGAGGCTCCACTGTATCTCTCAGAATTTCATGAACTTTTCTTAACTCCACTCCCTCCATATTTTTTTCCAAATATAAGATTCACAAATTCATAAATGTGGTGACCTTCTGAACCCAATTTAAGATTAATCTCTTTTCTATGGTTTTCTTTTAGGATGAAGATCCCAAAGCATGTATTCATGTAAGAAGAATCTTAAAAAGCATATTTAGATAATATGGATGGTTAGAGAATAATGCAAGACTTACAATGTATCCTTAGCACAAGTAAGGCTTTGCAAAGTAAGAAAAAAAAAGTCTATCCTCCTTTGACTCCATATTTTTCAAACCTATCAAACCATAAAATCATTTTTTAAAGAATCACATATTATCATCCCATGGTATCACTGTTCTATGGATGGTGTGCAGTGATTGTGAAAAGGCAGCAGTAGGGGATAAGAGAAGAGAAGAGAAGAAGAAAAAATAAGAAATTACAAAAGAAAATAAAAGCAAAATGAAGAAAAGGGAACTAGGAAGTGGCTATATCATGTTTATTCTTATAGGCCATGAAGAAGATTTGGAGATTTTAAATAAGATGAGAAACCAGTAAGGGTTCCAAGCGGGAGAGTTATGTCCATTTTACTATTTAAGAAATGAGTTCTGGCTGCTTTGTTGGAAATGGCTTGGACTTGGGGATAAGAGTAAAAGGTACAGCTAGTTGGGACATTACAAAAGAGATGATGGTTGCACTGAACATAGAGTGAACAAATTCAAGATACGTTTTTAAAACTTTGCATTCAAAGTCATTACACCATTTTAATGGTGCTGTATTTCTCTTTATTTATTAACACATGTACAGGGCTTAGAACAATGCCCAGCATGTGAAAAGTGTCAGCACATATGAGCCATTTACTATTAACATTGGCTAACTCCTCAACTCGGTGTGAACTCAGAGTCTCTGTCACCACTCCTACCCTTCCCTAACCTGGGTTAATGCCGGTATTCTGTACTCTCTTGTTGTATGTGCTTCCTTTATTATTAACACACATAATACTCTGTTTTAATTCATTTTCTGTCTTCATTCCCTGCTGTAATTGTGTTCTTTGAGGTCAAGAACAGAGTCTGGTTCATTTCTATATCCCTACTGCCTAAAGCATAGTAACTATGTATTAAATATGGACAGAAAAAAAAATAGCATACAGAACAGTATCTCAGTCAACAGCTCTATCCAGCTGATACTCTTAAGTGCATTTAAATAACCAGCGTGAATAGATGTATAAAAGAATAAAGGCAGAAGAGTTAAGAATTTTGAATCTGAGGCCAATCGCTGAGCAATAGCCAAGTAGTAATACAAAAGTCCTGGATTACGTTTTAGGAGAACTGAATTCTGATCCCTGATCCACTGCTCACGGACCATTTGATCTTGGTCAAGTCACTCCTATCTTTAATTTCCTCATCTGCTGAGGAAGCATATCAAAACTTCTGCTGCCTACTCAAGAGAGAGGCTAAAACTAAATATGACATATTTTAAATATTATTATTTCATGCAAATAATTCAGAAATACAGATTAACTTGAGTTCTCTCCCATTTCCCAATTTATTTAACCAGAATGCTGAGTATTTAAAAACCAGGCTTGTTTCATTTGCTTAATGTCAGCCCTCCCCACTGGTCAAGTTCCATGTTCTATGCTAGTTATAATAAAAAGAAGACCTACTGAACACTTATTCTAGAAAAACCTACATACCTTACATGTGCTAACTAATTTAATTGTCACAAGAATACTACCACTATCCCTCTTTTGAAGGCAAAGAGAATGAGGCACAGAAAAACCCAAGTAGTGAGTAATACATATGAACTCTGAATTCATGCGATCTGGTTTCAAAGCCCACACCTTAAATGCTACCATCTCCTGTCTCTCAGAGTAGATGATGCACCAATATGGAGGAGATGAGACATGGAAAGGAGTCCCCAGAAGCTTCCTATCTGCTCCTACCAGATGCAGCCATTTTGCAGTATGTTCAGCATTGTCTCACCAGGTATCTGCAGTAGTCCAATTTCCATCACATGATTGCTCCACACCCAAACTGGCTTCTATCTGCAGTTATAATTTCCACTTTAACTTAACCAACAGTATTCTGAATTTTAAGCAGCAAAAGGAGATTAATTTTATCCTTTTAATTTCCTATAACATCTAGTCATGACTACACTGGGTTAGCAAATGTATAAATGTGAGGGGAAATGAACGTGGTCTGGAATAAAGTAAATCCTGTAAGTGTTCATGGATCTGATATCACATTTGGGAGGAAGGGGTTGTATTGTTATTGGAAACTAGGAACAGCTTTATACGAATGCTGAGCAGGCATTATATCTCTTCTGAACTGTCACTATGACTGACATTCCCTCCATTATTCCTCAAAATCCTCTTTGAGAAAAGGTCTTACATACTGAATTGAGGTATTAGTCGAAGAACATTTATCAAGTATTTACTGTATAGAAAATCTAGCTGAGATTCTGTCCATTAATTCACTATAATGATTAAGGTGCTCCTACATGCACTAGACATTGTGTTAGGGATTGTGTATATAACAGTATATGGTGCCCCTTTCTTCTTAGAGTACACAATACAGTAGGGAACATGTACATTAAATAAGTAGTTGCATAAATACTTAATCACACCTAGGAAAAGGGCAATGCAGATACACAGAGAGCAAAGAAGGATATATGAAGCTAGTGGGCCAAGGAAAGTTTCCAGAAGAGGCAAATTGTATGTCTGTATTTCAATTTGCCAGTGGACTTAGAGAATTAAAAATACATAGTTCACAAAGGTGATAGCTTTTTTTTTTTAAGAAGAGGAAGGAGAGGCCAGGTGTGGTGGTTCATGCATGTAATTACAAAACTTTGGGAGGCTGAGGTGGGAGGCTTGCTTCAGCCCAGGACTTCAAGTCCAGCCTGGGCAACATGGTGAGACCCTGTCTCTAAAAAATAAAATAAAATAAAAAAGTTAGCCAGGCATGGTGGTGTGCACCTGTAGTCCCAGCTACTTGACAGGCTAAGGAGGAGGGATCATCTGAGTCCAAGCGACGGAGGCTGTAGGTAAGTCGTGATCATGCCATTGCACTCCAACCTGAGTGATGACAGAGTGAGAGGAGGTGAAAGGGGAGGACAGGAAGGGGAGGAGGAGGAGAAGGAGGGAGAGGAGGAGATAAGAGAAAAAAGTCAAAAAAAGAAACAACAAAAATAAAGGAAACATTACTGAGCCCTGGCAAGGCACATAGTATTGAAATAACAAGGCAGTCCATGTCCATGGCAACATGGAAATATGGGGCAGTTTGAGTCAGGACATGGAGCATTGTTTGGTCACATCAGAAGGAATCGCACAGCACAATTACCTGATCCAGCTAGGCTCAATATGTAACTGCCTGATATTATTGGGAGTTTGAAGTATGACTCATAGAGTTCCCTGATAATCAGATAAAGTTAACAAATCTAAAAAGTAAGGAAATCTGATTAAAAGCACTGATCACAAAGATATACTGGATTATCTTCCAAGATGTTGTATGAACTCCCAAAAAAGATAGACTCCAAAGTATCCTTTAAAACTCAGACAAGTCTTCCCTAAGTGAAACTTCATTTCATAATGATTCCTAGTCCTGGAGCTGTGGGTACTTATGTAGTCGAGGTAAGCTCGGTGCAAAAGAGTTTCTACCACACTACCCTAATAAAAACACCATTCTAAATTTTATAATGACTTTTAAGTACCTTAGAATGTTACACTAAATTAAGAAAAGAAAAAGCCTTATTTGTTATTATATATACATTTTTTATTATTATAAAGATGTGGGGTACAATTCAGGCTCAGGTATACAAACGTTGATTATGCAGCTACCTTTGTTGACGAGGTGTGCCCCTCCTTCCCCTAGCAGTTTCCCTCAACTGCCAATCCCATCCCCCTTCCCCTGACAGTTTCCCACTACTGCCAATCCCTTTCCTATAGTATTATAATTGTTCAAGGTCCGCTTAAGAATAAGCCTTTTTTAAGGTCTACTGAAAAGTGTGGTACCCTGTCCATCTCAAAGAGCAGGCACAGCATATTGTAACTCACATTTTATAGAAGTGAAATCAGTTTAAAATAAAAAATCTTGGAGAAACTTGCAAGAGAAATGAGATCATAAAAGGACTAATAAAAAGTTTTTATCTTTCTGAGGATAAATTATGAATTTTTAAAATATAAGTTGGTGAGCTTATCTTCATTTTCTTCATGAACATCTCTGAATCCAACTGATTGTCTGCTTACTCCCTTATCTTTTCCCCCACAGATACCACAGGATTTTCCAAAGTTCAAATCTACAAATTCTAAGAAGAATAATGCAAATAAAATGGTTTAAAACTATTTTTTTTTTTTTTTTTTTTTTAGTTGGAGTCTCACTCTGTCGCCCAGGTTGGAATGCAGTGGCAAACTCACGGCCACCCCAGCATCAACCTGCTGGGCTCCGGCGATCCTTCTGCCTCATCTTTCCAAATAACCAGAACTACAGACATGTGCTACCATGCCTGGCTTTTTATTATTATTATTATTATTATTATTATTATTATTATTATTAAGAGACAAGGTCTTGCCAAGTTGCCCAGGCTGATCTCGAACCCATTGACTCAGGCAATCCACTCACCTCAGCCTCCCAAGTACAGGGATTACAGGCTGAGCCACTGAGCCGGGCCAATGGTTTAAATTTTGAAATCACTACTTAAATGGATATTACTTGGAATTTATTGTTTTGAACATGGAGGATCTAGTAACACAAATGACATGGAATAGTGTTGGCTACAACTATTCTGTGAGGGAAATAAGAATTTCTGATAACTGTTAAACTAGATTGATATGCATTGTGGAGGTTTTCTGTTATTGTTTATCATTGCCAAGAAAAAAATTCATACAAAAAAGTTTTGAGAAATAACTAATCCCCAAAAGTAAATGGACAGAGACTGCAAGTTCCAGAAAGTGAAGGATGTCTGTCTTATTTCCAGAACTCAGGCCAAGCCCGTAGGCACAATACACATGAACTACTTGAGGAATAAATAAATAACCGCTAAGTAATATTTGACACAACGAACAAATTCCCTGGTGAATATCTACCTATTCAGATAAATTGTGCTAAGCAATTAAATGAGGAAATTTGAGCTAATGTAGAAATCTCAGAGATCCCAGGATCTTCCCCAGTGCAACATTCTGACATGGAATACAAACTAAAAAAATCAACTCAGAGTTGTTCATGCTAGGATTAACATTTTTTGCTTTTCCAGAAACTTTTTTGCCCATATAATTCCTTCATCTACTCATCTCCCCGCCCCGTTCCCCCCAAGAAATTAGGTGCTGTTTATTTTTTAGCATAAATTTAGTATATCCAGACACTAAAGACTCTCCATAATTTGGTCTCTAAACTCTGTTTGCCTCTATTGAAGGAATTTTCCAGGATGCCAATTGGTCTACTTTCTGATGTCTCAAAACACTTGGAGCTTTCCTACCTCCATACTTTATGTCACATACCAATACCTTTAGTACTCTGCAATTCATCCATTACTTTCCTGTGTGATCTTCAAGTTCTTGCTCAGTTCACAGAAGGTCTATGAAACTATTTCCATGTCGGATAGAACTGACCTCTCTTCTCGTGTCTGATACACTCACCCAACACTTAACAAATATCACCTTAGAGTGCTGATTATTTCTGATATGAAAGGAATGAACATATTATATTCAGAATCAAAGCATTTTTTAGGTCTGGCAATAACATGCAGATTAATTAGGCCAATTCTCTCATTATATAGATGAATCAATAGAAAGATTAAGTTACTGATCTAAATTAGTTACTAGAAAAGCTATAACAAGACTGTCTTCCAACCTCAGTTCAGTGAACTTCCCAAAATACCGTAAATATACTTTTTAATTTAAATTTTATTTTAAGATAGCTGAACATGCATGTTTATTGCAGCACTATCACAATAGCAAAAACATGGAACCAACCGTGCTGCCCATTGAAACTGGACTGGATAAAAAAATATGGTACGTATACGTGGTGGAATATACACAGCCATAAATAAGGACAAACATATGGGCTTTGCAGCAACTTGGATGGACTTACTCTATACTACTCAGTGATCTATCACAGAAACAAAGAACAGAGTACCACATGTTCTCACTCATAAGCAGATCCTGAACATTTACCATAATACTATAAGAAAGGGATTGGCAGTAGCAGGATACTGCTGGGGTGGTAACATCAATAAGCGTACCTGATTTCAAACCAGGCAAAGTGGGGACAAAAGGGAGGCCCAAAATTTACCTGTACGATGTCCACTTGTATACCTAAACCTGAATTATACCCCATATCTTTAAAATAAAATTAAAGAAATAATAAAATAAAACTACTCAGAAAAAATAAGTTTTATTTTAACGTTTACTAACACATTGTATGTATATAACTATATAATCTAAAAGTTGTGTGTTACAATGTCACAATTATTTAAATAGATTTAAATGTTCAACTAACTTTTGTTTAGCCTGATGATAAAATGTGCTTTTATTTAACAAATGAGAACAGCAAGGAAGGAGGGGCACAAGAGTGATGAAGAAGAGACCTCTTGGGATTAAAATTTTGCTGTAAATATTCCACAATCCAGATCATCCAAACAGAGATCTGGGAATTATCTGTTCTTTTAGAAGCCCCATCTTCTTCCAATCTTCGTGAAAGAAGGCAATTGGGATTCGTTGACAAGTTTCCCAAGCATGCTGGTTTGGTTCTTGTGAGGAAGGTTTTCATCTGTTGGACTGGAATGCCCCACTATTTCTAGGAACTCTGGAACAAAATGCTTCCTTGTGATACAACTAAAATTAGTCATTCTTGTAAGATGAAGGGAAAATTTTGCAAAGGTTTTCCCTTTAGATGATGACTCCTTTGGCAGGAAAGGTTAAGAGCCTGTGAGTGGGTTCAATTGTATGCCAACTCAGGATGCCAGATCACAGGGTCTTTTCATAAAATGTATGATGGAACATATCCCCTGGAGCTTTTAAAATGGCTCATGGATTGAGAAAGCCAAAACCTCTCTGTTGAAGAACTTCCCTAGGTCTCTCTCTTTTTATTTTTTACTTTTTAGGGGGTTTCCATTTCCATTTGTAACCTAAACAAAGTTCTTTCATCCTGTCTTTTTCCAAGGGAAGTTCTTTTTGCTGTTTGCATCATGAAGACATCCATCTTCAAGGATATCATGAGCACCTTCTGGGTTCTCCTAACTCTTGTCAAGACCATGTAGATTCTTTTACCCTAGTTCTTTATCTCCTCTAGTTGATTTCTTTAATATTATCTCTAATCAGAGAATTGCTTAATTCTCACCAAAAAATTGTCCTTTCTGTCTCTGGTGTCTTTTAGGACAGCTTCTATCTTCTGTAAACAGCCCTGTCTACTCAATTGTTTAAACTGAAATTGACTTAATATGCAGACTTAATATGCAGAAAATGTGTTGCACACAGAAACACTCCAGTTGTATCTGATCAGGAGTTTTGCCCAGTTAAGTGACAGTTTAGGAAAATATGGTCCAATAGACCCAGTTGCAGTTAGAAAAAAAAC
Source organism: Carlito syrichta (assembly GCF_000164805.1). Lineage (NCBI taxonomy): Eukaryota > Metazoa > Chordata > Mammalia > Primates > Tarsiidae > Carlito > Carlito syrichta. Next base: position 36,152 of record NW_007247745.1, on the reverse strand, counting down.
CTATACTCCAAAGAGTTATATGCCAGAAGGACACAAAGCTATAAAACAGGTTGCAACATTGTGACTGGAGAAAGAATATTTTGAGGGTTAGAATAAGAAAACTGGTTGACTTCTCTGAGCACGTAGCTTTCTTGATACCTTTCAGACTCTATCACATCAATACCATTCTAATTGTTTATACATATTTTATTTTTATTTCAGTTTTTTAAAATCTATAATAGTGGCTATCACCTGTCAACATGGGTGTATTCTGAAGAAGACTTTAAGCTTCTCCAGGGCAGATGTGGCCATTAGACTCAATAGATTTCAAAGATTCTTTCCAACCTCAAGTACCATGGGTCAATTTAACACACAGCACCCAGCAGAGTGACTTTCACATACTTTGATCAGGTAAAAAACACTTTCAGGTGATGAAAAATATCTACAGGGGAGGATATTTTGACTCACAAATTCTGATTCTAACCTTGACTGGAAATTCACAGACTTAGAATGTAGTTATTTTATAAATACTGAAATATCATTGGTTATACTGACAAATACCATAATGAGAAAACCATAACAGTATAATGTGATGAGACAGAGTAGTACTCTTTTTGTTATTTTCTACCCAACACATTTTGGAAAACTGCACTTGACCTAAAATGGATACACCTCCCCCTTGTGTGTTTACTTCATGCCCTTGCAAATCTTTCCCCATGACTCTCTTTCTGCTTAGAACCAGAATATTCTCTTCCCTGCCAAAAAGCTTCTGAAGAAAAATGTTCAGAGAGCGATCCAGTCCATACACTAAGAAATCATTTTCCAGTTTTTACATTTAAAAATAGATTACTAATCGTTTTCAGGTTTTTCTTGCTTTTACAATTGCTTAAGCATGGATTTTGCTGTCTGCACAGCTTTAAGAAGTCATCTTTCATACTACATAAACAATATGGTTTTCTTTACTTGCTTTCACTGCCAGCACATGTAACAATGATACAAGAGGCCTGGAGACCAAGGAGGCACGTGGTGCTCTGGTTTCAGTGAGAACCAACACTGCACATCATCTTGGAAGTTAGACTAAAACTGGCAGCTCCTGAACTTCTCTACAGAAAGGACTTAGGGTGAGAAGGTTTTTTGGATGTGAAGCCTAATTGATTTGCCTTGAGGCTCCATAGCAGAGTAAATACACTTGATTTTAGTTAGATTACTTAGATTGTAAATGTATGAGGGGTGACTTGAGGGGGTCACTTGTGCAGATTTATGATAGGATCAGACTCCCTCTCCCCCGAGTGCCACAGCTAACACTCTCAGAAGTACAACTACTCTAGTCAGTGTTTATTTAACAAATGAGAGTCAGGTCAAGTCCATTGCCCACCCACATTGTTCTGCAATTTCATATTTCCTTGTGAAATGACTTGGAGGTTCAAGCTGGATTCTGCCCTGGCTCTAATGCCAGACAATAATACTTCCTGCTCAAACCTCATACCAAGTGCAGAGCAGAACTGCTTTGCTGAACTGTTAGCACATGTGATAGAGAAAGAGTGATTCTGTATTTTGCTCTGATAGATGATTACTTCCTATTACCCTATCTCATTGGTGTGTCATCTTTTAGAATTTCATTGCCTTCTAAAACAATTTTTCTAATGATTTCTTAGTCATAGGAATATAAACTTTATATGGTAATTTTTTTTGCCTGATCATCTAAGAAGCTTAGCTTTTTACTGATTTCTGTTTGCTATCCATGGGCCTAGTTTTCTCTACAAATATATTTTTATTTTGACTTAGTTACACTAGAATCTGCATCTCTGTAATGGAAAGGAGTTAGTCTGCTGTGAACTGCAACTTGTTTTGATAGCTGGTAAATTTGAACTAAGTGACATTACTGTTATCAAAACAGCAATCAGCTTTTCTTGGAAGTAGAAACTGACATGGTCTTCTCCTTTTTTTCTGCCTGAGGTCGTTTCCCTTGACTACAGGCAACCCTCTCTATGTTTCACTGAAGCCTTTTCCCTTTTGAGTCTCAGAGGCCAACTATAGAAAGATCAGAGTCTTGGGCAGAGTCCTCAAAAGGAAACAGTCTAGGGCATCAAAAGACCATAAATTCAACCAGGATAGTGGTATTTGAAAACAAGATTAAGTCCTAATCTTAGAATGAAAATATCTGATTTTCAGATCCAGAACAACTTTTGAGGTTCTTTGTTTTTTAGGTAGGGTGGAGAGAAAGGGTTAGCACATATACTTTCAACATGAACCATATGGAAGAACATTAAGTTCTATTAATTTTTCAATGAACAAATGTCTGGAAAAGTATTTTAACTAAATAGGTTACTGCAAACATAACACTCAATTAAATAATTTTTTCCTATGAAAGTTTTGGCATGTCCATATACTGGATTTTTTTTGTAAGATTGTCTAAATTAGAAATCAAAATTGGGACAGAAATTAGCAGTAGTCAATCATTCTCTGATGCAAAAGTTTCCTCATTTAGTGAAAGATCCTGACATCTTACACTTAAAACACACACACACACACACACACACACACACACACACACACACACACAGAGAGAGAGAGAGAGAGAGAAAATACAGTTAGCGAATATCCCATCACTAGCAGTGCAACTGTTTAAATAATGGCATGGAATAGAGGATTAAGATGGCAAACATGAGGCAACTGGAGTGAGTTTCTCCTATGGAGAACCAAGATAAAGAATTTCCTCAGTAATCAGAGAGGAACGGATCCAACAGCATGCCCCACGAGTTTCCAAAGGAGAGATAATAACCAATTCGAGCAAAGAAGAAGGAAAAGATCCACAGCCCCCGGAGGCAGTGGGAAAGGTGAATGAAGTGATTTAGAGAGTTCTGTGCTGCTGCTGTGAACTTGGAGGGATCCTTGGGCTTCCCCAACCCCCAGGCCCTCTTGGGAAACCCCCTCCTCCACAGCTGTGCTTGGCTATGAAGTGGTACAGGAAAAACCCTAGAGCAGTGCCAGCCACCATTTCCCAGGAACTCAACCTTTGCAGGGTGGAGTGGATGCTTTGGGACCCAAGGGCAAACTCCATAGCTACAGATAGTTTATGGCTGGGCACATTGCCTAAGAACATTTGAGACTCTGAGGCCAGTTGCACCTTGACATTTTGATTGCAGATTGCCTGAGCCAAGGTGGGAGCCAGGATGCCTTGATATAGCAACCTCTCACTCCTCTTGTGAAGTCTGCTGGGCCTGCTCTGCGCAATAGAGTTACCCCAGTAGCCTGGAACTCCTTCCTAATCCCCACTGGGACAGCTAAGAGTGTGGCTTGCTCCATCTTCTTTCCACTGTACAAGCCCAGGAGGCTCAAAACAGAGAGAAAACTTGGTCAACTTCCAGAGCCCAGTCCTCAGCCTAGACTGACAGGGCTTTTACCCGGAGAAACGCTCTCCAAGGAGTAAAATACAACCACCATCATAGCTAGATTTTTTTCCACAAGAGCCACCTCCTGGCCAAAGATCAATAGTACAACCAACCATGTTGGATACAACAACTCAGTTTGGGGCGAGGCCTGATCCCAAATACCAGCTAACAATACTTTCCAAGTGATGCTGGCCACTCAAGACACTATGAGCCAGTGCAGCTAACCAGCACAGGACTGCCATAGCTGGCAATTGAGAAACTTACCACACCAAGGCTATATATAACCAAGGGAACCCTACAGTGCCTATGTCAGTCTCCTGCCAACCACAAATAAGAAAAAATTGTCTACCCAAATAAGAAGGAACCAGAAAAGTAATTCTGACAACATGGAAAAAGAAGAGTTCTCCAACACCCCGAAAAGATTATACCAACTCTTCAGCAATGAACCCTAACAAAAATGAAATTGCCAAAATTCCAGACACAGAATTCAAAAGTTTGATGATATAATTGGTCAAGGAACTTCAGGAGGAAATTGAAAACCAACATAGAGAAATTTTAAAAACTATTCAGGACATGGATGAGAAATTCTCCAAAGAGATAAACACCTTTTTTAAAAAAAGCTGAAATTTTGGAAATAAAAGAAGCATTTAGGGAAGTACAAAATGCAATGGAAAAATTTAACTGTAAACTAGAACAAACAGAAGAAAGGATCTCAGAACTTGAAGAAAAGGCTTTTGTATTAACCCAATCAGACAACAATAAAGAGAAAACAATCAAGAGAATGGAGCAAAGTCTCCAAGATGTACTGGATTATATATAACATCCAAAACTAAGAATCATAGATGTTCCTGAGGAAGTAAAGAAAGCAACAGGTTTGGAAAGCCTATTTAAAGGAATAATAGAGGAAAACTTCCCTGACCTTGCCAGAGATCTAAACATCCAGATACAAGAACCCCAAGGAACCCCTAGAAGATTCACTGCAAAAAGGACATCCCCAAGGTATATCATCATCTAACTATGCAAAGTTAATGTGAGGGAAAGAATATTAAGAGAAATGAGAAAAGTATCAAATATCTTACAATGGTAGACCACTCAGGCTAACTGCAAACTTCTCAGAAGAAACACTATAAACCAGAAGGGATTGGGGTTCCATTTTCAATCTCCTCAAACAAAATAACTGCCAGCCAAGGATTTTGTATCCTGCAAAATGAAGTTTCATAAATGAAGAAGAAATGAAGTCCTTTGCAGACAAGCAAATGCTGAGGGAATCTGTCACCACTAGACTGGCTCTACAAGAAAAATTCAAGGCCAGGCTCAGTGGCTCAGCCTGTAATCCCAGCACTTTGGGAGGCCGAGGTGAGTGATTGCCTGAGACCCTGGGGTTCAAAACCAGCCCAGGCAACTTGGCAAGACCTCGTCTCTACAATAAATTAAAAATTAACCAAGTGTGGTAGTGCACACCTGTAGTTCCGGCAACTTGGAAGATGAGGTGGAAATATCACATGAGCTTAGCAAGTTGACACTGGGGTGGCTGTTAGCATGCCACTGTACTCCAGCCTGTGTGATGGAGTGAGACACCAACTCAAAAAAAGAAAAGAAAGAAAGAAAGATTCAAAGGAGTCCTAAATACTGAAACAAAAGGTTGAAATATACCAGTAGAAAAATGCTGAAAATTATAAAGTCCACAGGTTTTATGGAACACCAACATAATAGAGGAAATTAAGAAACAAAGCAACCACATAATCTGTATAAGGAGTAGAACAGTGCCTTACATATCATTATTAACTTTGAATGTAATGGTCTCAAAGCCCTACTAAAAAGATATAAACTGGCAAAATGGATAAGAAAACATAATCCAAATATCTGCTGCTTTCAGGATACACACCTAACTCATAAAAACTCCTATAGACTCAAGGTGAAGGGGTAGGGAAAAATATTCCACACAAACAGAAACCAAGAATGAACAGGAGTAGCCACTCTCTTATCAGATAAAATAGACTTTAAATTATCAACAGTAGGCTGGGCTCGGTGGCTCAGCCTGTAATCCCATGCTTTGGGAGGCCAAGGTGAGTGAATTGCCTTAAATTTAAATTTTTAAATTTGTAAATTTGTAAAATTTAAAATTTAAAATTTTTTACTTATGAAACCAAACAAAAACATGAAAGTTAAACCATTTTCTCCTGAATAATACTTGGGTCAATAATGAAATCAAGATGGAAATTTTAAAATATTTTGAAACAAATGACAACAATGAAACAAGTTATCAAAACCTTTGGGACACAGCCAAAGCTATGCTAAGAGAAAAATTTATAACACTTAAAGCCTATTTTAATGACTAAACGATCACACATCAACAGCCTAACATCAATCCTCAAGGAACTAGAAGAACACGAACAAACCAAACCCGAAGCTAGCAGAAGAAAAGAAATAACGAAGATCAGAGCAAAATTAAATGAAATTTAAATTTAAAAAATACAAAGGATCAATGAAATTAAAAAGTTCATTCTTTGAAAAGACAAACAAAATTGATAGACCACTAGCTAGATGAATTAAGAAACTAAGAGAGAAGATGCAAATTAGCTCAATCAGAAATGGAAAAGGAGGCATTACGACTGATAGGCCAGAAATTCAAAAGATTATTCAAGACTATCATTAACACCTTTATGCAAACAAATTAGACAATCTAGAGGAAATGGATAAATTCTTGGAAACATACAACCTCCCCAACCTTGAATCAGGAAGAAATAGAAACCCTGAACAGAATGATAACAAGTAGTGAGATTGAAACAATAATTAGAAGTCTCCCAATAACAAAAAAAAAATGGAGAAAAACACATTACTCCCTCAGAACTGGAACAAGGCAAGGATGCCCACTACTATTCAAATGGATGTTCTAGCCGAGGAATTAGGCAAAACAAAGAAATAAAGGGCATCCAAATTGGAAAAGAAGAATAAAACAATATCTGTATGCTGATGATATTATCTTATACCTAGAGAGCCCTAAAGACTCCTCCAAAAGACTCCTGAACTTGATCAATGAATTCAGTAAAGTTTCAGGATACAAAATCAGCACACAAAAATCAGTGGCACTGCTATACACCAAGAGTGACCAAACTGAGAATCAAATGAATAACTCAATTCCATTTACAACAGCAGCCAAAAAGCTAAAATACCAGGAATATATTTGACCAAGGAGATGGACAATCTTTACAAGGAGAACTACAAAACTCTGATGAAAGAAATTGCAGAGGACACAGATAAATGGAGAAAAGTCCCATGCTCATGGATTGGAAGAATCAACAATATCAAAATGACCATATTACTCAAAGTACTCTACAGACTCAATGCAATCCCTATCAAACTACCAACATCATTTTTCACAGAATCAGAAAAAGCAATCCAAAAATACATATGGAACCAAAAAAAAAAGAGGCAGAATAGTTAAAGCAATCCTGAGCAAAAAGAATAAAACTGGAAGCATTACCTTACCTGACTTCAAATTATACTACAAGGCTGTAGTTACAACAACAGCATGGTACTGGTACAAGAGTAGACACATCAACTAATGGCACAGAATAGAGATTTCAAAAATAAACCCAAAAACCTACAACCAATTTACCTTTGAAAAAGCAGACAAAAACATGCACTGGTGAAAAGACAACCTATTCAACAAATGGTGCTGGGAAAATTGGATAGCTACAGGCAGAAAAAAATGAAACTTGATCCCTATCTCTCCCCATATACAAAAATTAACTCAAGATGGATTAAAGACATTTTTAAATGTCAGACCTGAAACCATAAAAATCCTAGGAGAAAACCTGAGAAAAACTCTTATGGATATTGGCCTAGGCAAAGAATTTCTGGTGAAAACCCCAAAAGCAAATGCAACTAAAACAAAAATAAATAAGTGGCAATTAATTAAACTAAAAAACTTCTGCACAGCAAAATAAATAATCAACAGAGTAAATAGGCAATCTACAGAGTGGGAGAAGATGTTTACAAACAGTACATCTGACAAAGGACTCATATCCAGAATCTACAAAGAACTAAAACAAATTAGCAAGAAAAAAACAAATACTCTCATTTAAAAAGTGGGCAAACAACATGAACAGACATCTCTCAAAAGAAGATATACAAATGACCAACAAACATATGAAAAAATGCTCAGCATCATCAGGGATATGCAAATTAAAATTATAATGGCATACAACCTCACTCACACAAGTCAGAATGACTATTATTAAAAAATTTTTTTAAAAATAGATGCTGATGTGAATGTGAAGAAAAGGGAACATTTATACACTGTTGGTGGGCATGTAAATTAGTATAACCTTTATGGAAAGTGGTATGGAGATTACTCAAAGAACTAAAGGAAGATCTACCATTTGATCCAGCAATCTCACTACTAGGTATCTATCCTAAGAAACAGAGGTTACTATGTAACAAAGACACCTGTACCCGCATGCTCACTGTAGCACAATTCACAATTGCAAAGATGTGGAATCAACCTAAATGCCTATCAACAGATCAGTGGGTAATAAAAATGTTTTATATATATATATATACACCAATATATACCATAAATACTACATAGCCATAAAAAAGAATGAAATTACGTCCTTTGCAGCAACATGGTTGAGCTGGAGATCAACATCCTAGGTAAACTTACTCAGAAGCAGAAAACCAGATACTGCATGTTCCCATATGTGGAAGCTAAATGGTTACAAGACACTGGGAAGACTAATGGGGGAGGAGGGAGGAGTACTAGGGTTCAGAAACTACCTACGGGGCACAATGTTCACGGTCTGGGGAACGGGTCACCTGAGACCCAATCTCCATCACTACATAATATGTCCACGTAATGGATACGCATGTGCACCCCCAAATCTATTTTTTTTTATTTTCCAGTTGGAGTCTCGCTCTGCCACCCAGGCTGGAGTGCAGTGGCATCCTCATTGCCACCCCAGCATTGACCTGCTGGGCTCAGGTGATCCTTTGGACTGTGCCTTCTAAGTAGCGAGAACTACAGGCGCATGCTCCCACGTCCAGCGAATTTTTTTATTTATTGTTGAGATGAGGCCTTGCCAAGTTGCCCAGACTGTTCTCGAACCTGTGGACTCAGGCAATCGGCAATTCCCTCACCTCGGCCTCCCAAAGTGCTTGAATTACAGGCTTGAGCCACCACACCCAGCAAATCTAAAATTTTTAAAAATCATTTTTTAAAAATGGTGTGGGCCTGTGCTTTAGAACACAATGATATTATTCACAGTCAACTTCTTGACACATGTTAACAACCTAATCACCCTGCCCTGTTTATTCTAACCACTGAAAGCTTAACTTGGCATATTGGCAAGATGTATGTATCTCCTATGTCCTCTGAAGCTCCTCCAAAATTGGATTAAATAAATAAAAAGTGTACAAGTCAAAAAGACAAAGTATACAGGATACCTCAGTGGATGAAACATTTCAACCAAATTTTGGAAGATGAAAAGTACACAAGAGAGAGTATTGAGGTAGCTGAGTGAGAGAGCTATAATACTATGGGTAGTTATCTGCACTTTGGGATACCCAAGAGAATCAGGCTGACTCACCCTGCAGAAATTCCAAGAGGCTTGAGGGTACCAGATTTGGTAGAAGAAGAAAGGGGTGAGGGTCAAGGATGAGAACAGTAGAAATGGAAATCTATGTGTAGAAAACAAATTGTTCAGATTTCATAAAACCAGATAACTACCACCCTCTTCACACCTCCCGATAGATCAGTTTTATTCTCTGTACATAATGCTTGGAAAGACTCCAACTATCCTTGGAACACCAAGGACTTCAGTGAGGCAAGAGGCATAAGACTATCGTGTGTCCCTGGGTCACTTCCTCAAGATCCACTGCCCCAAGGGGAGCAACCAAGCATTGATCACAAACCAAAGCTCATTGCCAAGAAATAAAAAAAAAACATGTTTGTCTCTATAAGATTTTTTTGGTGGGAAAAGGACCTCTGCTTTGCAGTAAGTTCCACACATTGGTGATACCCCAGACAGAAAGAATTTTTAGATAATTTAAATAATAACAAATATCTACTCCTTGGGTGCTTATTACCAATATTCTCCCTTCCTTCTATTCTTATCTTTCCCTCAAAAAGAGTAACTACCACATTTAATTCAAACGTTCCTCTTACATCCCAAAATATACCTACTCTTCCTCAAAAGTAAGCAATTTATAGTCTGATAAATTGTTGCATTGTCTTAATCAGGTGGCACTGGTTGGAGTGTCTTACCCCATTGGAAACACGTATTTGTATTCCTAAGGGAGTTTAACCCTTGGTTATCTGGAAGGCATAAAGTTGTATTAGCCATCTATCAGCTTTTACTAGATACATGATCGTATGAGAAAATATCACTAGATTTCCATCCACACTTCTCCCAGATCCCACAGTATTGCAGAAATTCTATTTATCCTTAATGAACAAGATCAGTTACTCTAGACCACTCCCATCCCACACTATTTCAGAAATTCTGTTCATCCTTAATGAACAGATCGATCACTCTAGACCACTCCTGGTTTTGTGTGTGTGTGTGTGTGTGTGTGTGTGTGTGTGTGTGTGTGTGTGTGTGTGTAGTGATAAGCAATAAGAGACTTGGAAAACAACAGCAGAAAGTAGCTGAAATATCAGTGTTCCTATCATGAAGAGGGCATGGATCACAATTCCACTTATAACCTGGTTGCCCTAAACCCTACTGTTACCAGGGAAATAGAGTTATCCTTTGGATACCCAGGAATTATTATTAGCTTAGAGGCAGCATCCAATAGGTTATGAAAACTTTAGGCATTTCCTACTTCGTAGTGCATAATTATTTGGTAAAGGACCACAGGTTTCTTTTTAGAAGTCTAAAATAAAAATTCACAGCTGTCATTGTTATATGTTGGGGTCTGAAAATTAAGTTGGCGAGCTTGCCATCCTTTGCTTATTTTGGCAGCATTGTACAAATAACTGTATTGAAAAATCCTCCCTACTCACCTGGTCTGGCCTCCAATGACTTTTTTCTTTACCTGAAGTAAAAGGAGATGTTGAAAGGAAGACATTTGATGGCATTCAGAACACCAAGGATAATACGATGACAGTTCTGGTAGTCATTCCAGAAGAAGAGTTCCAAAATTGCTTTGACAGGTGGAGTAGGCACAGGCATTGATGCATAGATTGCCAAGGAGAGTACTTCAAAGATGACCATAATGATATTCAGCAATGAGGTATGTAGCACTTTTTCTAAGATGAGTTTGTAAACTTAATTGTCGGACCTCGTACATTGTTGGTGGGATTGTAAACTAGTTCAACCTCTATGGGAAACAGTATGGAGATTTCTCAAAGAACTGAAAACAGAATTACCATTTGACCCAGCAATTCAACTACTAGGAATCTACCCAGTGGAAAAGAAATCAATATACTAAAAAGGTATATGTACTTATATGTTCATTGCAGTACTAGTCACAATAACAAGATTTGATTAAATACTCTTTGTGGTTACTGCTATCCTAGGATCTTTCTACCTCACTGATATCAAGAAACTTGCTTCAACTGCAATGTCTCCTTCCAATACCCAAAACATTGCAGAACTTTTCAGAGAACTTGACACCCCTCTCATCAATATATTTATCAAGGCCCTGATGAAGAGAATATCTTCTGGACTCTCTGAGCAAACGTGGTTAGTATAGGTGAATAGATCACAATCAATTTATTCCAGCAATTCTATCACTCATAACCTTTGGATTCTTTCCTGATAATTATGCCAAGGAATTTTTGGCATCTCAACTAACATAGGTCACATTTTAATCCAAAGTTTAGCCATTTAGTCAAGAAAACACTTAGACTGAATTGATTATTAAATTCAACCTGATGTAGTGTTGATTATTAAATTTAACCTGATGCAGTGTTCCTTTCTTGACATCTCAGAATATTTTCTCACACATATCACCCAAATTTTTGTTAAAAGAATTTTCCAGTTCTTTTCATATCTTTGGGGTGAAATCTTCTCCTCTTGGTCTTCACTTTGAATCCAGTCTCCATTTATTCTAGTAATAAGTTTGTGGACACTGATGTACAGGCAAGTCTTTGCTTCCCTTGCAATAAATTTTTTTTCCAAAAAAAGTGACTTCATTGTCTTCAAATTAGGAGTGAAACAGCCTCATCAGACATAAATGATGGACTAGCTATAGCTGGTGAGGGAGGCCAGTGTGAGGTAAGACTCAAAGTTTATCAAGTTCTTTGTATCTTTTGATATCATTCAATCTGTACTATTCATATTTTTATCCCTTCTTAATCAAAATCTACTTTCATATGGGAGACCTGGCATTTCTATGAACTCAAATAAATATATTTAACAGCCTGCATTTCCAAATGTTGCATTTGATTTTTAACACTGCAGCAGCAACAGAAAAATTATTCTAGCAGAATGATAGACAGTTTCTAAGTTTTATTCCTTGAGCCCAAAATTTTAAACTTTGACCTGTTCCTTCTCTATCTTTACTTATTTCCATCAGAAGCAAACACTCTTCCCTGCATTCTTGAAATTGTATGACTTACTTCTGTTCTAGTGTTATATCAGTGTGATGACTCAAAGATTTGCCTTTAATGAATATTTCCTTAATGGTAACCACTGACAGTAATTAGTTGTCTTATCATTGCCAGACATTCACTGGGCATTAACTAGATTTTTCACTGTCTCCAATCCTGGTTTAACGAGAGATAAGATTATCATCTCCCTGAAGTTCTGAGAACAGACTCACTTCCTGGTGTCAATTGACATAAAAGTTAAATTCTAGGTTGTAATAAATGCATAAAATGGACTGTGACTAACTGATTTCAAAATCAAATTAATTGGAAGACTATTAGTACTTCACACAATCAATGGGAATGCTGGAGAATCTGACTTAAAAAATGGCAAGAAGGAAGAAGGACATGACAGTCAATGAAAGAGCCAAGGTCACAATCCAGGAACAGCCTGGTCAGAATGTCACCTTTGGTACACCCCCACTGGATGTCCTCTGTGGGACCACTGCATCTATTTTGACTGAGTCTAGGTCACATGTCCAAGCCCTGGCTGCCCAAGTGTATTGAGAAAGAATATACTGTTTGGTTTTCAAGTCCCACACAATAAAGGATTTTCTCCAAATGGAAATGGTGCTTGAATGATGTCTAGCAAAAATAACCAGTATTTATTACATTTTTTAAAATGCTCTGATAGTTGTCTATTGAATAACAAGTTTAAAAACTGATAATAAAACTATTTGATACTTATACATTGCATGCATCACTTTGAGTTTTAAGTATTTTTTTTAAATACCCCAAATTAGAAGTTTACAAAAGTTTCTAAATATTTATCAATTTCTCATTCAACAAAGTTTCAAATTTCATCCATTTCAGGCAATGGCTACTATTTTCTTTACCCTCTAAGCAACTGTGTCTTATTCTCTTATGTAGTAAGTTTGAAACAAGCAAAGATTCAGGGGGAAAAAATGCCCATATTCCATATCTGTGTGGTGTCATAAAAACAAATCCCTTATTACATTTTGTTATATTTATGTGTGTTTGTCTATCTTTCCTCTAGTCTAGATATTTAGCTCCACCTATGAAAGGAGTATTTCATAAGGATATCTACAGCTAGCAAAGAGCAGGCAATCAATACATATTTGCTGAATTAAAATAATTAATAACTTTGGAATTTAGTTGGGTAGAACATATTACTAGAGAGAATATAGTCATGGGATGGATACAAATATAGTTTTAAAAAACTGAAAATAAGTCCATTTTAATATCAAGGATTGTACATAAAATACAATCAACTGTGTCAGAAATGGGAGCCCTCCATCACAAGGCTAATGGCCTATAAGTGTAGATTGCCCAGAGCAGATCATCAATACCAAAAGCAGAAACTTTAAGTTGGGCATGGTGGCTCACGCCCATAATCCCAACATTGTGGGAGGCCAAGTCAGAAGGATTGCTTAAGCCTAGAGCAACATAGTAAGACTCCATTTCTACAAAAAATTAGCTGGGTATTGTGGCACGCACCTGTAGTTGCAGCTATTTGGGACTGAGGCAGAAAGATTGCCTGAGCTCAGAAGGTAGAGGTTACGGTGAGCTGTGATCACACCACTGTACTCCAGCCTGCATGACAGAGTGAGACCCAGATTCCAAAAAAAAAAAAAAGCTGAAAGTTTTAAAATCAAAAAGTCAGCCCGATTTTGTAAAATAAAAGTGATTTAATTTTTTCTCATCTATAAGAGATTAAAATCATTTGTGATATATCTAGTATTGTTAATAAGTTAATTTCACCTGTTTCTTGTTACCCTTTCAATGTGGCCATCAGAAAATTTAAAATTACATATATAGCTCACATTATATTTCTGTGAGACATCACTGCTTTAGAGCCCTGAATATGGTGTTTCACACAGTAGATGATTTCCAAAATAAACTACTCCAATGAAAGAATGCTTATTATCTTTATTTATAAACATCCTCAATATCTGTAGCCTCATACTGTTCTGATCAAACAAGTTTCCCTGTTGTAGATGCATTGTTATTTATGTAGTACTCATGCAGACATACACAGCACATGCTCATAAATTAACCCCTCCATCACTACCTATTTACATGCATGTAATAATTTAACATATTTGTAAAGATTAGCACTTTAAGCTCTAGTTATATAGATATTATCTGCCACTTAACAGATCTTTTAAAATAATTTTATTTATCTCTATATATTTCCATTTTCTCATCTGTAATATGGGTAAAGTGATTTTATTTTCATCATTGGGTTGTTAGAAGAATTAATTGAGAGCATTCTCAGCACAGTGACTAGAGAGGGGTAAGCACTTAATAAATTTTAGCTATTATAACTAACCAAAGACCAAACACAATATTCTAATATTTAATTCTATTGCTCTAATTACGAGTTGTTTCAAAACAAAAACATTTAGAGAAAAAGTATACAATAATGTTATTTCAGGAGTAAAACACAGGAAGGTTGCATTGCTCTTGGTCAAACAGCTTGTCAGTCTGTTTTCTGATACCATGTTCCATTCCTTTGTCACCACAGTATAACGTCTTTTTTTTTTTTTTTTTTTGAGTCGGAGTCTCACTCTGTCACCCAGACTGGAGTGCAGTGGCCACTCCCGGCCACCACAGCCTCGCCTGCTGGGCTCCGGCAATCCTTCCTCCTCAGCCTTCCGATTAGCCAAATTGCAGGCATACACTACCACGCCCGGCTGACTTTTTGATTTATTGTAGAGATGAGGTCTCACGCCCAGGCGGGTCTCAAACCCGCGGGCTCAGGCAATCCACTCACCTCAGCCGCCCAAAGGCGCAGGATTACAGGCTGAGCCACCTAACGTCATTTTTTTATAGGTAAAATCTACTCTCTCTCACTTAAGAAAACTTTACCCATTTGAACCGAAGTCTTTCTCATGTTTCCAAGATATATTTTAATTTTCTTATACCATGTCTTCCCTAGAACAAATCATACCCTGAATCATAATACTTTTTGAACTTTCTGGATGTCTTGGCAGCCTCCTGGGGTCATACAACCTTGACAGTGTTGGCAAAGGAATTGGAAGCATTCATTTATAATAAGGACAGAAAAATGCCTTACAAAATCAAAGTTACTAAGACAGAAGTATTATCTGAACTTTTTAACACCTTAGGCAGGCATGTTATAAAACAACATTAAAGAGTAGAAACAACTTTCAAATTATGCTTTCTCTTTGAAATGTAAATTGGAAAAAAAACTCTGAGAAACTTATGTCAAGAGGGAAATTGTTTTAAGAAATGGCCCAGGAAAATGTACCAAATAAATATATAGATATAAATGGACTCTAGTAGTTGTGTTTCAGTGTATTTGATGAGCAAATAATTTCTGTGTTTTGGAAGTTATGCCATAGACTCAAAAGCT
The DNA here is from genome assembly GCF_000164805.1 of Carlito syrichta. Lineage (NCBI taxonomy): Eukaryota > Metazoa > Chordata > Mammalia > Primates > Tarsiidae > Carlito > Carlito syrichta. Next base: position 20,845 of record NW_007247745.1, on the reverse strand, counting down.
TTATTCACATTTCTACCTCCTCACTGTCTTGCTCACCAATAACATTCTCTTTACTCCCACTGATATTAACCCAGTTTTAGAAACCTGCCATTTCTTCCATGGAAGCAATTGAAATGTTCAATTCAAAATATTTTTCTCAAATGTCCATTTTACTAATGGTTCAATGCTGGTCCTATGAGAGATATAGATAAGAATACATGGCTACTGCTTTAGAGGAGTTCACAGACTACAGCAAGATATAAATGGAATCAACAATTGATGACATAAATCGAGTTGTGATTGAGCCTAAAATAAAGCTATAACTAAAAAGTTAGGGGAGAAAGAATGATTATTCTGATTGGGGAGATCAGGAAAACTTCACAGGTTTGAACTGGGCCTTAACTAACAGCCTACAAACTGGTTTCACTTATCAGCATTTATCGCCTCACCAAATTATCTAATATATTACTAACTTTTTTTGAGTCTCACTATATCACCCTGACTGGAGTGCAATGGCACACTCATGGCCACCCCAGTGTTGACCTGTTGGGCTCAGGTGATCCTTCTGCCTCAGCCTTCCAAGTAGCTGGAACTGCAGGTGTGTGCTACCATACCTGGTGAATTTTTTGATATATTGTAGAGACGAGGTCTCACCAAGTTGCCCAGGCTGGTCTCAGGTGATCCTTCTGCCTCAGCCTTCCAAGTAGCTGGAACTGCAGGTGTGTGCTACCATACCTGGTGAATTTTTTGATATATTGTAGAGACGAGGTCTCACCAAGTTGCCCAGGCTGGTCTCGAACTCTTGGGCTCAGGCAATCCTCTCACCTTGGCCTCCCAGTGTGCTGGGATTACAGGCTTGCACCGCCATGCCCAGCCCAGAAATAACTTTCTAAAACAAAAATCAATATATGTCACTTCATCGTCTCATACTTTTCTATAGCTTTCTTCAGCATACATCAAAAAACTAAGAAGAAATTGCTCAGCATGGAATTGGGTTTCCACCTACCATGTTGGCCTCATCTAGGATTCAACATGGCTGACAGTTTCCAGCTGCATCCATCACTGGGAATTGCCCCTAGCCACAGGAAACTGCCTTCCCTAAGGATATAATCTTTTCAGACAACAGCTTTCTGCAAATAACTAACTGAAGCAAAAATATAAAGGCCTGGCCAAAGTAACTCAATTCACAGCACCTGTGAAAGGTCTTCCTGGTTCCTGGGCTTCTGAGGATCAACTAAGTCCTCAAAGTACCTGTGTCACAAGTCAGTTTCTCTCTCTTTCTCTGCTTCTTTAAAAGTATTATCCTATCAGTCTTCTGCATCAACTTTCCATCTCAGAATCTGGCTTCAGGGAACTCCATTTAAGACAAGCTGCAAAGAACTATGATTATACCCAAAACACATCATGGACCATAGGCTCTCGAGTCAGACTACCTGTCCACAACTCCTTTCTCAATTAGTCTATTCAGAATTGTTTCTTTCTGTGTGTGTCCTTTATTTCAGCGTTTGTTTATACTGCTTACATTACTGTGAGTTGTTAATATATCTGCCTTTCCTATTTTAAATTTCTGACTGTCTCAACCAAATAATACTTAGTAGAGTATACGGTACTTGATTTCTCAACAAAAATTTGGGGCTCAGTGGATAAATATTACACATAGCTTTAAGCAGATGTGTAAAACTGCTTAAAGGCAACTTTTTTTAACTTTTAAATTTTTTATTTTAAAGATGTGGGGTACAATTCAGGGTTAGGTATGCAAATATTCATTATGCAGATACCCTTGTTGATGAGGTGTGCCCCCCTTCCAAAAACAGATTCCAGCTACTACCAATCCCACTCCCCACCCCCCGAACCAGCTCAGTTTCCCGCTACTGTCAATCTTTTTCTTATAGTATTACAATAGTTGTTCAAGGCCTGCAAATGAGTGAAAACGTGATACTCAGTTCTTTGTTTCTGTGAAAGATCACTTAGTATTATAGACTCTAAGTTCATCCAGGTTGCTGCAAAGTTCATGATTTTGTTCTTCTTTATGGCTGCATAATATTCCATTGTGTACAAGTACCACTTTTTTTAATCCTGTACTCTTTTGATGGGCAGCATGGTTGGTTCTATGTTCTTGCTATTGTGAACAATGCTGCAATAAACATATGTGTGCAGGTATCTTTTTTATAGAGTGATTTGAGTTCTTCCAGGCATATTCTCAGTAGGAGGATTGCAGGGTCAAATGAAAGGTTGATTTTTAGAACTTCAAGGAATCGCCACACTGTTTTCCACAGAGGCTATATTAGTTTACATTCCCACCAACAGTGTAGAAGTGTTCCCTTTTCGCCACATCCTCTCCAGCATCTGTTATTTTTTTTGAGTTATTGATGATGGCCATTCTGACTGGAGTTAGATGGTATATCAGTGTAGTTTTAATGTGCATTTCTTTGATGACTAGTGAGGCTGAACATTTTTTCATGTATCTGTTGGCTGCTCATATGTCTTCTTTTGAGAACTGTCTATTCATATCTTTTGCCCACTTTGTAATGGGGCTATTTGTTTTTTTCTTTTCAGCATGTTTGAGTTCCTTGTAGATCCTAGATGTTAGGCCTTTGTCAGACATGGAGTTGGCAAATATTTTTCCCCAGTCTGTGGGTTGTCTTCCTGCTCTCTTGATGGTTTCTTTGGCTTTGCAGAAGCCTGTCAGTTTGATGAGGTCCCATTTGTGTATCTTCTCTCTTCTGGCACAGGCACTTGGGGTTTTGATCAGGAATTTTTTGCCAGTTCCAACTTCCATAAGGGTGTCTCCTGCACCTTCTAAGGTTCTTATAGTTTGAGGTTTTACGTTTGGGTCTCTGATCCATTTAGAATTTATTTTTGTGTATGGGGATAGATAGGGTTCTGGTTTTAGTCTTCTGCATGTGGTCAGCTTTTGGGAGCCAGCCATGGAGGCCCACTAAGCATTAGGGATCAGGAAGGGCCGTTGACCCTGAGACCAATAGGATGCATTCAGGAGCTATTGACCCCATTTACTCCCCCTTTCTACTCAGCACTAACCAGATTAAGCTCCTGTGAGCTCAAAACATAAAAACTCTGAGACCGGGATGAACAAA
>NW_007247745.1:0-16681 GCF_000164805.1 Carlito syrichta | reverse complement strand
AACCCGTGGGCTCAGGCAATCCACTCACCTCAGCCTCCCAAAGGCGTGGGATTACAGGCTTAGCCACCAAGCCCAGCTCTGCTTTGTGTTTTTTGCTGAGGATTGTTTCAGCTATTCATGGCTGTTTATGTTTCCATATGAATTCCCATATTGTTGTTTCTAGGTCTGAGAAGAAAGCTGCAGGTAATTTGATGGATATTGCATTAAATCTTTAGATTGCCTGAGGTAGAATGGATAGCTTAACAATGTTGATTCTTCCAATCCATGAGCATGGAATATTTTTCCACTTGTTTGTGTCATGTTTGATTTCTTTGAGCAGTATTTTGTAGTTTTCATTGTACAGGTCTTTCACATCTCTGGTTAGGCAGATGCCAAGGGATTTCATTTTTTGTGTGTGTGACTATTGTGAATGGGATTGTGCTTTTTATTTGGGTTTCTGTTTATTATTGGTGCATAGAAATGTGATTGTCTTTTGCACATTTATTTTATCCCTGAGACTTTTCCAGGTCCATTATTCAGTGCAAGGAGGTTTTTGACAGATTCTCTTGGGTTTTTGAGGTATAGAATCATGTCATCTGCAATGAGGGATAATTTGATTTCATCTTTTCCTATTTGGATACGCCTGATCACCTTCTCTTGTCTGATTGCTCTAGATAGGACTTCCAAAACTATGTTGAACGGGAGGGGTGCGAGTGGACATCCTTGTCTTGTTCCAGTTTTCAAGGGAAATGTTTCCTATTTCTATCTGTTTAGAGTATGCTGGCTATAGGTTTCTCATAGATGGCTCTTACTATTTTGAGGTATGTTCCATCTATGCCTAGATGTTCAAGGGTTTTTATCAAGAAGAGTGCTGGATATTATCAAAAGCTTTTTCTGAATCTAATTATATAATCATGTGGTTTTCGTTTTTATGTCTGTTGATGTATTTAATCACATTTTTGGTCTTAGGAATGTTGAACCAGTCTTGCATCCTGGGTATGAAGCCTACTTGGTTATGGTGGATGATTTTTGAGATGTGTTGTTGAATCCCGTTTGCTAGGATCTTGTTGAGAATTTTAGCATCTATGTTCATCAAGGATATTGGCCTGTAGTTCTCTTTCTTTGTTGAATCTTTACCTGGCTTAGGCATCAATGTGATGTTAGCTTCATAAAATGATTTTGGGAGAGGTTCATCTTTCTCAATTGCCTGGAATACTTTCAATAGGATTGGTATCAATTCCTCCTTGTATATTTTGTAGAATTCTGCTGGAAAGTCATCTGGTCCAGGGCTGTTTTTTGTAGGTAGTTTTCTTATGACATAGTCAATTTCCTGGATTGTTATTGGTCTATTTAGGGTCTCAATTTCATCTAGTTTCAACCTGGGGAGGTTGTGTGATGTCAGGAAGTCCTCCATTTTCTTTAGGTTTTCAAGTTCATTTACATACAAATGTCCATAGTAGTCTCTGATAATCTTTTGTATTTCTTCAGTGTCAGTTGTGACTGCATCTTTTGTGTTTCTGATTGTGTTTACTTGGGCTTTTTCTCTCTTTTTCTCATTCAGTCTAGCTAGGAGAACATCAATCTCATTTATCCTTTCAAAGAGCCAGCTTTTTGTTTCATTAATTTTTTGTATTATCTTTTTGTCTTCTATGTCCCAGATTTGGGCTTTTATTTTGGTGATCTGGATTCTTCTGCTGAAGTTAGGATTTTGGTGGTCTGCTTTTCCAGCTTCCTCTGGTGACTTACTAAGCTGTTAACTTGTGATCTTTCCATTTTCTTCATGTATGTTTGTAGCAATATGAATTCCCCTCTTACTACTGATTTCATGGCATCCCAGAGGTTTTGGTAAAATGTCTCTTCATTTTCATTTGTTTCCAGATATCTTTTAATCTCTGTTTTGATTTCCATGTTGCCCCAGAAGTTGTTTAGCATCATGCTACTTTGTGTCCATGTCTCTGTGGGTTTTGGGGGAACTTTGTTGGTGTTGATATTTATTTGTATTCCACTGTGGCCTGAGAAGGTGCTTGGCAGAATTTCAGTCCTATGAAATTTTTATGCTTGATTTATGACCAAGGATGTGGTTGATCTTAGAGTGCATTCCATATGGTGATGAGCAGAATGTATATTCTGCGGTCGTTGGGTGGAGTGTTCTGTAGGCATCAATTAAGTCCATTTAACCAAGAGTCACATTGAGGTTCTGGATCTCCTTGATGACTTTTTGTCTTGATGATCTGTCTAGGGTTGTAAGTGGGGTATTAAAGTCCCCAGCTATAATAGTGTTGAGTCAATATCTTTTTTAAGTTTGCCTGGAAGTTGCTTTATGAGAGTTGGTGCTTCTATGTTGCATGCATATATGTTTAGGATAGATACTTCTTGTTGATGGATTGAACCTTTTATCATTATGTAGTGACCCTCTATATCTTTTTAAAATTTTTGATGGCTTAAAGGGTATTTTTTCTGATGTTAAGATCACAACTCCTACTTTCTTTTGTGTTCTGTTTGCCTGAAATTTTGCTTCCCATCCTCTTACTTTGAGTCTATGAGTGTGATTTCTGGGGAGATGAGTCTCTCGGAGACAATATATTATGGCCTCATGATATTTTATCCATTTTACCATGCTATGTCTTTTCAGTGGTGCATTTAGTCCATTCACATTCAGGCTAATTATTGAAATGTGAGAGTTTATTCCTGTCATGAGGTTCTTATAGAGTTGTTGTTGTTCTTGTTTGTTGTCTTTCTTTTGATTTTGGGGTTGATTCATGTGAGTTTTCAATATTTTTCCTGCACTCTTGTGAAGAACATTGTCATTCTTTTTTGCCTTTCTTCTGTGTTTAATACTTTTCTTAAGTGTTTATCGTAGAGCTAGAGTTTAATCTAGAGGAGCATAAGTTCTTAGGGATTGAATGTCTGGGAAGGATTTTAATTCTCCATCCTGAATTGAAGCTTAGTTTAGCTGGGTAGGTTATTCTTGGTTGAAATTTTATATCTTTGAGAACTTTGAAGACTGGACTCCAAGCTCTCCTAGCCTGAAATGCTTCTGTAGATAAATCTGCTGCTATTCTAATTGGACTTCCCTGGTAGGTAGTCAGACCTTTTTTTCTTGCTATCTTTAAGATTTTTTCTTTTATAACTACTTTGTTTAGGTGAATTACTATGTGTCTAGGAGTTGGTCTTCTCATTTGTAGTCTTGCAGGGGTTCTCTGAATCTCTTGTGTTTGAATGGTCGCATCACTGATGAGATGAGGAAAGTTTTCTTGAATAATTTCATAGAATATTTGATCCCAGGTGATCTCTGTCTCTCTTTCTGCCACAGGAAGTTCAATTACTCTTAGGTTCAGTCTCTTGAAATAATCGCTAATCTCTTGAAGGTTTTGTTCTGTCTTTTCAAGCTTCTTTTCTATTTTTGACAGTTTTGGTTTGTTCTATGTTTTGGTTCTCAAACTCTGAGATTCTTTCTTCTGTTTGGCTAATTCTGCTTTCCATGCTTATCAATTTGCTATTTATTTTACTCACAGTATTCTTTACTGCTGTTATCTCAGTTATCAATTTCTTCATTCTTTCCTCTCATCTCACCTCAATTCTACTTATTTCCTCTATTAATGTCTTGATATCTGGGTTTGTAGTTTGAAACCAGCCATTCTGGGAACTCTTCATTTTTTGCATTATGAAATCTGTTTTCTCAGTGTCTGTGTGAGGTCCATATTCTTCTTTTGGTTTTTCTTCATTTGTGTAGATTTTCCTCACCCCCCCCCCCAATTTTTTCCTCTTCTTTAATTCTGTTGTTCAGGGATGGGGAGGTTGCTTTTACTTCTGTTTGCCCAATCTCCTATTCCTCCTTATGTGGATCCTCTGGCTTTGTTCAATTCTGAAGCTGGAATGTGGGTTGGGGACTGTACTTTTTGCAGTTTTGAGATTTAAGTGAGTGAGGAACTGTGACTCAAAATCTATCTGCAGATCCCAGTATCCACTGATGGGTATATGGGCACCCTGGAACCCACTTTCTACTGACTTGCAATCTGTCCATGCAGTAGGGGGTATAGGTTTGCTCCCTGAAAGCAAAATTTGGTAAGAAAAAGGAAAAGAATGGAAAAAGGAAGGAAGAGCAAGAGGAAGGTGGAGAGAGAGAAGAGTAGGAGGGAAAACAGACAGATGTACCAACTAAAAAATGAAAAGAGAAACAGAGGCAGAAAAGAGTAAAAAAAGAAAAGAAAAAAGAAAAAAAACCTAAAACATACAATCTACAAACACACAAAGCAACAAAAACCTCCCTATTGCTCTACTCTTCCCATACACAAACAGGAAGCCTAAAGAAAAAAATCAACAAAATAACAGAAACAAAGCAAGTACAAAAATGTTATCAAAACAGAAGGAAAGAGAGAAAAAAGAAACTAAAAAAAAAACCAAAATGAGCAAAACAGACAAAAAATTAAAAAGGAAACAAACTCACTCTGAGATCATTCCTGTAAGTCCAACGTCCTTTCAATTCTGCTCTCTAGCTCCTCCCCTCTACTCTCAATGTAGGCTAATAAGATTTCTCTCAACTTTGGTTAGATGCCCCAGGTCTACTGTGGAAGGAGGGTGGATCAGATCTTGACTCACCCAGTCTGCTGCCTGTCAAATCTGCCACTCAGATCTGACCTGTCTGTGTCCAATCCAGCATGGGAGAGGGGCTTTTTACTTTAGATGAAATTACTTTAGGTCCCAAGTTGGAGGCTGGGCAGAACGGGGTGGAGCTGGGCAGGGCAATGCAGGTCTCTGCCGGGTCCTGGGATCAAGAAAATGACTGTGGTCTGTGTTTCCTTACTGGGGATGGAGCTTCTCTCCAGCTCTCCCAGATCTTCTCTCTCCACTGATCGGATCTAGGGTTCCAGCTGATTTGCTATAACAGGTGATGGTGTGAGCCAGGTGCCAGATGATGAGAATCAGCTGGATTTGGCAGGCTAGTCTCAGGAGAGTCCTGTGAACAGCAGATGGTTCTGCACACGGCAGAACCAGCTGTGGTGGGGGTTTGCAGTGACTTTCAGAGGAGAGCCCTAGGTGCATGAACCCAAGTCTCCCATCAGACGATTTTCACTCACCCACCAGCACACTTACTCACACAGAGAGTCTTTATGGACACTCGTTTTTGTGGAGACTCAAAGTCCGACCTGTCTGGGCACCATCTTGTGACTCCTCCCTGAAAGTCAACCTTAAAAAAAAATTTTATTTTTCAGATGTGGAATACAATTCAGGGTTAGGTATAACAAATGTTCACTATACAGGTACCCTTGTTGATGAGGTATTCCCCCCTCCCCTGACAATCTCACTACTGATGATCCCCTCCATCCCAGCAGTTTCTACATGATCAATCCATGTAGGATTATTTGATGTGTGCTAAATACCTATTCTTTTCTGCCTCGGTACATTACCTCACACAGATTCCTTAATTCAGAATCCTTCTCTCCTGAATGCTACAAATCCTTCAGGAAGAACTCACCTCAAATGACTTCTCTTTCATAAAACCATCACTGAAAACACCAAAGATACTTAGCACTTCTCATTCTCATTCCACTCTGTGACATTCAACATGTAGTAAGCCACTCACCACGAATGTATATTAGCTGTGCTACAAAATGTTACCAATATTTATACTTTGTGAACTAAAGCAAAGTAAAGAAATCTATTACTAGAAAATGAGAGGATGGCTGCACTTTGTCCTTTTGTAATGTCCTACCTACACCTATAATAGCGAGTTCATCATTGCTTATATTCTGGGGCATCTTTTTCATTAAGCTACAAGCATTTTAAGTCAGGGTCTTCTATTTGGTTCTTACATGCCTGATCCATAGTGAAGATTATTTCTTGGTAAATGTCCATCATTCCCGGCAAACTGTAAAGCCACCTAATGTCCCTGCCTTCTTCATTATTCTATAGTCAGAATCTCACATAGTGTTCATAACATGATAGATGTATAAAGCATTTTTTGTTTAATAAACAAATAAATCACAACCTTTATTAAATAGTATCTGTACTTTAGATATTGGTGCATTCAATTTCTTCTTTTCTACTAGGTGAAAAGCTGCTTATATGCAGGGTTGGGCCTCAGCTTTCTATAAATTTCCGACCCCAAATATCTTATTATAGACCTTAAATGCAAAAGTGCTCAAATGAAGAGAGTTGGTTTTCTACACGAGCAAATAAATGTGCAAAATGTTATAAGCGTATAACAAAAAGTCTTAACTAGAAAGAATAAACTCTAGTAACATTTTTTCAGATTTTTGGGAACAGAGAAGGAAACTTTCAAATTATGTCACTTAGTCCTACACGAAACATTTGTTGGGTAACCAAAATGACCTTCTGAAATGAAAGGACTTACAATACTTATTAATAGAGTTTCACAATCATACTAAACGGAATTGGCAAGAAAGGGAAAAATGGAGCAGAATTACACAATTCACGCTATCATAAAAATGATGTTTTTCTTCCTTTAATTGCTTGATGGTTGCTTATGACTTAAGAGCTCTTATTTCTCATAAAATTGCAAATGAGAGATGACTCTTCCCATTCTAGAGGTCTTTTTCTCCTACTGTCCCCAACTTTTTCCCATGAGACATCCCAAGCACATATCACCTCAAAGTTTATCTTACTGCAAACTACAACTATCTATGATTATATCTACACAACATCAAAAGGACAAAACAACCAAGACACATAATCAATAATTCAGAAAAAAATAAAATTTTCATTTAATACAAGGCAGAGATAACGAATTGACAATATATTCATTTTTCTGACTTTTTAATCATGTAAAAAAACAAATTTTTATTAACTTCCTCACTTAAAGAAGCAAACTCCAAGCATGTGTACTCAGCTGTGCTACAGACTATCATTCATATTTATACAGAATCTAATAAATCAAAGAAAAATGAATTACTGTACAGCACTGCAATGAGTGCACATACTGTACTAGTGTTACCATTGTGTTTAACAAACATTTATTTTCTGGGTTATCTATCTTTTCCATGATAGTCTCAGTTCCTTACAGGAACTGTCTTCCATATTTGTATTCTGAGTGTCTGGTCTGTGATAATAACTGTCAATTTAATAAATTAAGAGATAAAACAATGATATGCTATATAGCATATACAAACAAGATAAGTTTGGATTGTGAAGACTTATCTTGATGAGTAATTTAAACCATTTTTCTGCTAAAACTGAACACTCCTAGGTCACATATGAATTTACCACTGCTAAAATGCTACCTCATTTTGTTGTAAAGTGGCATAAGCATAAGGCAAAGAAGGGCTACTCACATAAAAAGAGTATGCAGTCCAAGGTATAGTCTAAGTCCCATAAGCAGCAGTCAACCTTTCTGAAGAACCCTTTCACTCAAATGAAGACAAATTTTTTCACAGCTTCAATGAGGTACAATTGATACACAAAAGCCTGCGCATATTTAATGCGTACAATTTGATGTGTTTGCACATGTGCAGACACCAGTGATACCATCATCACAGTCAAGGAAATAAACATATTGAACACCTCCCTGTTTTGTTGTGTCCATTTTTACGGTAAGAATACTTAACAGGAAATCCACTCTGAGAGCAAATTTTAAAGTATACAATGCATTATTGTTAATTATAGGCGTTATGTTATACAACAGATCTCTAGAACTTATTTATCTAGCATAACTAAAACTTTATGCTCATTGAACAACAATTCCCCATTTCCTCCACCCCAGTTTCTGGCAACCTCTTTGTATTCTCTGTCTCTATAATTTGTCTATTATAGATATTTTATGTAAGTGAAATCAAGCAGTATTTCTGTCCTCCAGTAGTCACAGATGGCAACATTTTCTTCTTGTTAAAGGCTGAATAATTCCATTGTATATGTGTGTATATATCTGTGTGTGTGTGTGTACACATACCACACTTTTTTATTAAGTCATCTTTCAATGGACACTTGGGTTGTTTACATATCTTGGCTCTTGTAAATAATGCTGTAGTGAGCATGAGTAAGCAGATCTTTCTTGAAATCCTTAAAAGTCAAAACTAATCTCTGTCTTTGACCTTCAAAGTTCATCAAAAAAGATTCTGCAGCCGGGCTCGGTGACTCAGCCTGTAATCCCGTGCCTTTGGGAGGCTGAGGTGAGTGGATTGCCTGAGCCCGCGGGTTCGAGACCCAACTGGGCAGGCGAGACCTCATCTCTACAATAAATCAAAAAATCAGCCGGGCATGATAGCACATGCCTATAATTCCAGCTACTTGGAAGGCTGAGGTGGAAGGATCGCTGGAGCCCAGCAGGTCGAGGCTGCGGTGGCCGGGAGCGGCCACTGCACTCCAGTCTGGGAGACAGAGTGAGACTCCAACTCAAAAAAAAAAAAAAAAAGATTCTGCAAACAAGAAGAACCAGATTATCACAAATCTATATTTTAACAGCTTTTTTCCATGCTTGTGACTTCTTTCAATAACTACTGCCCCTCCTGTTTTTTGGGGTTAGATGATTAGTCTAAAGAAGGGTAAGGGCCAGGATAGGAGTGGTGGTTAGACAGGCTCGAGGGCACACAAGACTGACATTGTTCACGGAACAACCTATAGATTCTCTAAGCAATATACATGTATGCATTGTTTAATCTAAAAACAACTCTATAACATGGTACACTATTATTATCATTTTACAGATAACAAAATTAAGGAACAGAGAGTTCAAGGAACTTGCCCGAGGTGAGACAATTAGTAAATAGCTGAGCCTGATCCAAGTGCTGACAAACTGCAATTGTGAGTTTCTAGTCTCTTTGTCTGCTTTTGGGGGCAGAGCAAAATGTTTGGCACATAACTGGCACTCAGTAAATGATAGATGGATGAATGGCAAATGTTGAAGCTAGAAGTGATGCCCCAGGAGGCTTGGGGAGGATCACTTCAATGAGAGAGAGACAGCGTTCCCCAGTTAGCCACAGCACGCAGCCAGAGCTGACTCCTCAGGGAGCTCGAAGTCCCAAAAGCTATGATTCTTGACCCATTCCCAGGACCAGACTCCTGACTCTGTCACAGGAAAGAATTCAAGGAGGTGTCATAGAAGATGAAAAGAGGCTAGGCTCTGTGACTCAGCCTGTAATCCCAGCATTTTGTGAGGCTGAGGTGAGTGGATTGCCTGACCCCGCGCGTTCCAGACCAGTCTGGGCAACTTGGCAAGACCTCATCTCTACAATAAATAAAAAAATTAGCTGGGCATGGTAGCACACGCCTGTGGTTCCCGCTACTTGGAGGGCTGAGACAACGAATTGCTGGAGCCCAGCAGATCGCTGGGATGGCCATGAGCGTGCCACTGCACTCCAGCCTGGGTGACAGAGTGAGACTCCGACTCAAAAAAAAAAAAGAAGAAAGTGGAAAGAGCTTTAATTTGAACTAAAAGAACACACTTGAGAGAGGGGAGAGAGGGGCAGAAGATCTCTGAGAGGGAGATACACTGGAGGGTAGGGAATGCTTTTATCTAGGTTTGTTGTTGTTAATTTCATGTCAGTTACAAATCAAGGACGTTTCCTAACCTCTGGTTTGTAATTTTCCATTCTCTCCTATGCATAAACTGGTTAGCCTGCCTCATAAGTCAAGTCCTATAAAAGTCCGACAAGTCAAGTTCTGTATCAATAAAATCAAACAAAACAGGACTTTTGACTCATAATAATATTATTTTGACTCACAAAAGTGTGAGTTAGTCTGAGGCAGATCCTATTACTCCAGGCAGGGAAAAGACCAGTGTCATTAGTAAGGTAGTAAGATCAAAGTCAAACTCAGATTACGGGGAAAAATAAGTTAAAGAGCCATACAAGAAGGTAGAAATATGGAATATGAAATTCAGCATTGGGAAAACCATAGTCAAAATATAGGCAACAGAACTAGGAAAAAGTTCCAGTAAAGACAGTAGAGGTTGAATTTTATTTTTTGAAGCCAAAAAAAAAGTCTTCACAGTTTAGATTCCTTACAGACTTCAACCCAGAATCAATTTTCTCCCTAAAGTATAGGCAGAGCAGTTATTGCAGATGTAATAAAGGACTGACAGGTCAAGAAAATAAATGTCTGTTATTAATTCTCATCACCTAGATGACATTTTAAAACTGCTTTTGAAAGTCCTTAAAACATAAATTTTTAGAGAAGTTAAAATTTAGCAGGACTCATCTGGTCATGTGGAAACTAGTATATTTTTGTGTAGATGAGTTGTATAATATATTTTTATTATGCTTCTGCAGTAAATGGTTACAAAATTTCTTTGACTTTGATTACATCCTATATATCAGTGTTGGTCATTCGCATAAAACAATCTCTTATGTAAGTTTTTTGTTTCCTTATTATTCATGAAAGATTTGACTATGTCAGCTCTTCTGATTCACAGGCAATTACTATGCCCAAAGTCTTGCTGTGTGGAGACATTATGGTATATGGATTTTTCACACTGAAAGGAAATTATACAAGTGGAAGACTATGATCAAGAATTGAAAAGTTATGTGACCCAAACCAAATGCTAGAGAACTGTATAAATTTCCAGAGTGGAAGCAAATGATAAATGCCAGATTCCAACCACACATGGTTGTGAAAATTTTCAAAGGAAAATTCCACGAAGCCAAAAGTCTACTGTTTCCTTTGTAGTTGTTTGAAAATAAAACAACCAGCTGGGATCCCTTTATTTGCACATCTGAAAGTATGTAGCAGTGTGGCAAATGGTTTTCTCAAATGAACAAATAATGTTCTTTTTGGAATCATTGAATCATAGATTTTGAAGAGTTCCTAGGAGGATATCATCCTATTTTCAAGTGAAATTATACCTTAACCATCTTGAAGAAAGAAATTGTTTTAATAGACATCCAGGAAAGTCTAAAGTATTTCTTTGCAAATCTTAAAAATGTTCCCAGAGTACAGCTGCAACTTCTTACATACCAATGATTAGATATTATATTAAGCATTTCATATACCTGTTCAAAGATCCTTACAACACTATTGCAGAGATAATATTATCCTCAGTTTGCAGGCAAAGATATGAGTCTCAGAGAATCTAAGGAAGTTGCTTAATGGTTACAATCATCAGGGCCAGAATTCAGAAAGAACAAGATTTTCAGAGTTTGAGTTCTTCCCACCACTTCCCCACTTACGTTCATTAGATAGACTCCAAATATATCACACCACATTTTAGATTATTCTCTCCAATCTATTGTCAGTTTAGCCGGAGAATATGTTTCATTTTATGTATTACTGTCTAGATGATCTGCCAACATAAACTCATTTGAACATAACTTTTCTCTAAAGCATACACAAATCAAGGAAGTCTATTGATTTCTATAATCTTAGTGATGGTTACTAACTCAAATTAATAATGTGAAATCAGACTGAAGTTCGCAACTAAGCAGAAAAAGATACAAGTCTTTTATGTTTACTTTAAGCACTTCTTTTTGACTTTGTATTATATAATATATTACGAACTTTTTTGATAGAACAGATTATTATTCTAATTTATTCACTTACTTGTGTGACCTTGCAATGCAGTAGAATAGGGAAAAAATATCCCTCACACATAATCTCTCTCCGCCTCCTCCTCTTCTTCCACTTCCACCTCTAAATATTGAGATTTGCGTATGACTTGCTTCAGCCAATGGAATGTTAGTAGACATGACTGAAGCAAAGGCATACATGTGTTTGTGTGGTTTCATTGGTTCCTCGCACTCCTATGGTCTCCCATATGCCCAAGGTAGCCTCTGATCCTAGAAGAACATGGAGGCTTGTGGAGCCAATTCAAGCATATCTACAGACAAAAGAGTGAGACAAATCAGTGAGAAAACCAAACACTTGTTGATGTAAGCCACTGAGTTTGAGGGCCTTTACACAGCATTATTGTGAAAATGGCTAAATATGGTATGGTCTAACTGATTGTGTAACTCTGGGCAAGCCACCAGTAGCCCCGTGTCCATAAGGGCTCATAAAATAAACATTTAAGCCGGGCTCAGTGGCTCATCCTGTAATCCCGCGCCTTTGGTAGGCTAAGGTGAATGGATTGCCTGAGCCCGCGGGTTCGAGACCCGCCTGGGCAGAGAGACCTCATCTCTACAATAAATCAAAAAATCAGCCGGGTGTGGTAGCGCATGCCTGTAATTCCGGCTACTTGGAAGGCTGAGGCGGAAGGATCGCCAGAGTCCAGCAGGTCGAGGCTGCGGTGGCCGGGAGCGGCCACTGCACTCCAGTCTGGGCGACAGAGTGAGACTCCAACTCAAAAAACAAAAAATAAAAATAAAATAAACATTTGAAAGGATTTAGGAGTAACTAATTTTCTACTCCAGTCAAATCCAGAGAAATGAAGGCTTGCACATTTCCATATAGGATGGAAGGTGCTAGTTTAAAAGGTACTGAGAAAGCCAGAATATCTTGAAATAGGAGTGAATTATCACATACTGAAGCTCAGTGGTCACAGCAGGATCATCAAAATAAAGCAAGACTACTATGATCTATCTAAGAGAAGAGCTGGGACTAGCCACAAGTTTTGATGAGCAAAAGTTGTACCAGCCACAATTGGAGTCCCATAATAATCTAGGTAAAGATCAAATCAATTGCCTATTATCAATTGCCACTATTATTATAACCCATAGACATTTTCTCTGGCTGCCCAGGAAAAAAAAAATAAAGTATAACAATAAACATTAAGATACAGAGTATGGCATCACTATTATTCTTAAAACAAAAAGATCATTGAAGATCCATATTCTAATTCCACATACGGGCAAAAAGAATCCAAGAAAAGTAGTTAATTCATCCAGATATGCCCAAGATCCCAACAGCAAAGGCAGATTGAGAAGCTAGTCACCTGAGCATGCAGTCCAGATCTCCTGTAAGCTGTGGTACTATATTTCAAGAACCTCATGTTTGTATTATGTTCCTTATAGCTTGCATGCAGGTCAAAGATTATGTTAGTGAATTGAATTTCAACTGATATTATTGAAGTTTAGAATGCCAAGTGACTTATGAAAATATCAGTCATCCGCAAAATCATTAAATATTTTGCTAAATTCTTCATTCTCAATTTTTTCTTAAAAGCCTATTATTCAAAATAACAACAATAGGTTTTAAATTATTGTATTTTGCAATATTTGATATATACAAAATAATATAAATAGCACAACAGTAAACATCTGGCAACTTCTTCCTAATCCTTTTATGTAACCACTGTTCTGGTTTTGTGTTTATTATGTCTTACTTTTTTGCACTTTTATTACATGTGCATATAGATATCCGAATACATACTTAATATTGCTTGCCTTTGAACTTTATAAACATGATCTCATCCTGTACACAGTATCCTAAGATCCCCTTTTATTTCTCAGATTCAATCATGCTCTGTGTGTGGTTGTGGTTGATTAATTTTCAATGCTATGTACTATTTCATTGTGTGAATAGGCAACTAATTTAAAAATTCATTCTACTGTTTATGGATAGTTGGTTTGTTTCCAGTTCTGTTCTGTAACAAATAATCCTTCCGTATAAAGTTCTTGGACATATATCCTGGTGAACATGAACAGTAGTATCTCAGTTTTATATATTCTACAAGTGGATTTTCAGGGTTGTAGCATGTGCAGAAAAGCACCTTCCAAGTGATTCACCAGTATTACCAGTATATTTTCCCACAGCAGTATGTGAGAATTTAAAACACTTGGCATTCTCCAGATTCTTTGTTTTTGGCAATATGTGTGTGTCAAGTTGTATCTCATGGATTTTACTTGCATTTTTCTGATTTCTAATAAGATTTAATATATTTTCATAGGAAAGTTTTTCTGTTTTATATACTTCTCTATGTTTACTTTTCCACTTTGTTGAAATCTGTTCATATCTTTTGACAGTTTTATCAAGATTTTATTAATTTTTAGTAATCTGTAATATTTCTTTATATATTATTGATACATATTCTTTTTATGTTGTATATTTTGAAAACATATTCTATGGGTTTTAACTTCTTATTACTCTCTTCATATTATCTTTTGATAAAAAGGAATTCTTAATATCAAAGCAGTTAAATGTATTAATCTTTATTCTTTTTTGGTGACTTCACTTTTATTTTAAAGCTTTCTGTACTCTGAACTTATAAAGATAGCTATCCTTTATACTATCCTCTAAAAATTTTAAAGTTCACCCTTTCCACTTACATTTTTTCAAGTATTTCTGTTTATATTTTATATATTTAAGGAGAACAATATGATATTTTGATGGTTACTACAGTCAAGTAAAGTAATATATCCATCATTTCACATACCCCTCTCTTTAATCTCTTTGCAAATGATGTCATGTGTACAGTATGGTCAGTACTCTTATATAGATAACAAAATGTCTTAGCACCACTTATTGATTTGTTTTACCTTTTCCCAGTGATCTGTAATGACATCTCTATTGTATATTTAACTACCATATATTTATGGATCTTTTTCTGGTCTCTCTCTATATATACTATTCTTAACTTAGTCTGTTTTCTGTGGCTATAAAAGAATGCCACAGACTGGGCAATTTGTAAAGAACAGAAGTTTATTTGGCGAACAGTTTTGGAAACTGGAAAGTACAAGAACACGACGAAGATCATCCTGTGATAGAAGGCATCATGGGAGCATACAAGACAAAGAGCAAACAGGGTCCAAACTTGTCATTTTATCAGAAACCCACTCCAAGAATAACTAGCCTACTCCCAAGAGATAATGGGCTGAACCCTCATTATCTAATTGCCTCTTAAAGGCCTTACTTCCTTCTAATATCATTACATTGACAATTAAATTTCAACATGAGTTTTGGAAGGGACATCAAAACTATAACAGTTGCATTTTTCTATCCTTGCCTTAATATCGGATTCTCTTGGCAATTTATTGCTTTAAAAATGTCTTTCTTTTTTATAGAAAAAAAATCGACGTGTTATATTTTATTCAAAATGGTTGTCTAACTTTTGGACCTTGCTCCTCCATATACCTTTTCCAATAAATGTCACGTTTGTAAGAATTTTTAAATTTTATTATAATTTGGGGGGGAGAGGAGACTGGAATTGCATTGTACCTAAAGATAAATTTGTAGAAAATTGACACACTTTGGTGACATTAGGTAGAAAGACCTAATGTCTTTCTACCTAATGTAGAAAAATCCATGAACACGATTTTGTCTCTTCTTTGTTTTTGATCTCTTTAATGCCAGTCATAAAGTTTATCATATCCATTTTGAGTCATAAAGTTTATCATATCCATTTTGAGTTATTCCAAGGTGCATTGTTTAGCTCTATAAAAAATAATATACTTTCATAAATTACACTGTTTGATAAAAATGTAATTTACTTTTCTAAATAGATCTTACTGTATCTAGGCAGCATTTTAACCTCCCTTACTAATTCTAACAGGTTGTCTGCAGATTCCTTTGGAATTCCAAAGATGAAAAAAATATGAATTTTGAATAATAAATTTTCCTTCTTTCTTCTGATATCAATACTTTTTTTCTTGCTAGCTAGGATCTACATTAAAACATTGAATAGAAGAGGTGCTATGGGATATTTTTGTCTTGTTTCTGATTTCACAGAGAACATTTCTAACATTTAACCATTAAGAATTATGTTTGACATAGGTTACTTGTAGATTTTCATAAAGATATTTTCTTTTATTCTAGTTTTGATTTTAAAAAATTCTTATCACAATGGAATGTTGAACTTTATAAAATACTTTCATGCATGGATTGAGAGTATCTTGTAGTTTTTCTCTTTCATCTGTTAAGTGGTGAATGAAATGTATAGGTTTATTACTATTTTAAAGCACATATTTTTTTCCTGAGATAGACCTAACTTGTTCATCATGGGTTATCTGTTTTTAATAGATGAATGATCAGACTTCTGTCTGTGAGATTGGAATGTAACTTTTTTCCCACATTAGTCTTTTTTATGTTATTACTGTTTATATTATATTACTGCCCTTATGTTATATTTCTGTTTTCTATCATTGCTGTACAACCTGGTTTTTAGTTCCTCCTTTTTCATGCTTTTTCTTTACCTTTGGTATCAAGGTTATACAGACCTTACTACATGTCTTGGGAGTTAGTATCATTCCTTTCATTCTCTGGAAAAGTATGTGAGAATTATTTTAATTTGATTGAAAATTTAGTAGAACTGGTCTATAAACCTGTCTTACCCAGTTGCTTTTTCTGTGAGAAGATTTTTAACTAGCTATTCAATTAGCTACTATTATAGAATAATTCAAACTATTTTCCGTTCAGTTAACTTTTTATTTCACTTTCAATCAGTTTTGATACTGTATGCATTCTAGGAATTTGTCTATTTCACTAGTGACATCAAACAAGTTCTATAAATTTTCCTGAAAAAATCGAGTAGTTTTTCAATTTTTGCCTTATCTGTAGTCATGAGCTTTTTAAAGTCCTAATATTATTTGCAACTACTTTCCTTTTTTCCTCAATCCCATCAGAGTTTTATTCAAATTGTCTTCTCAAGAAATCACTTTTGTCTTTGCTAGTTTCTGCATTTTCTTTATTGTAGCCATTATTCTTTGGGGGTTTATTGTATTTTTCTTTTTATTTATTAATTTAGATATCTAACTTATTTGATGTTTTAGCCTTCTTTTCAAATATTATCATATTCACATTACTGCCAAAATGCTACTTCGGAGACAGGGCAAGATGGCGACGGCATAGGTGAACTGGTGAGATTCTCTGAACGGACCAA
>NW_007247744.1:335527-372469 GCF_000164805.1 Carlito syrichta | reverse complement strand
GCGCGCGGGCGGCGCCCGGAGTCCCCGCCCGCCTGCGGTTGGCCTTCCCGGCCCGCTGCGCTCCGCTCCGCTCCGCTCCGCTCGGGATTGGAAGGGACTCTAGCGCCGCCGGCGACTGGCCGAGGACGCGCGCCCGCAACAGGTGGCCGTGCGCGGCGCGGCGGCCGGGCGAGGCCGGGGCGGCTGGCCTGCGGCTGGCGGCGCGACCGGCGCGCTGGGCGCCTGTCGGCACGTTGGGCTCCTGGGCTTGGAGCAGGAGGGCGCCGAGAGGGCTTTCTGAGGTCTTCCCCAGGGCTCCCGTTTCTCTGACACGCGTCTTGGTTCCCAGAACTCGCTCACCATAAACAGAGCTCACGTGCGAAACTTTCTTCCTGGTCTGCATGTCTGTCTGCGTTTCTCCAGCCCACCCAGCAAGGTCCTGGCCCGGGAGGGGTCCTCGCGTGAGGCTGGCGGGCCCAGAGGCGAACTGGACAGACCTGCCGGGCCTCGCTGCTTCCTGACAATCCAGCCGTGCCTGCTTCCTCGGGCTCCGTCCGTGCCTACCGAATCCACTGGCCCTCAGCATCAGAACCTGCAGATGCTGCCTCCCCCATTCCCTAAAGATGTGCCAGAACAGTAGAAGGAAAGAAAACGTGCCCAGAATAGCCCGCCGACGCCAACACTTCACGAGGCTCAGGGCTGGTGCCCTTCCAGGCCATCCCAGTCCCCACCCCGGCCCCTTCAACACAGGCGTGGTTCTCAGCCTGTGTGCCGGGAGCATCCTCAAAGCTCAAGGAAGCACGTCCTGTTTCCAGGCTGCACCCCCACTTGGTGACCGAGCACTCGAGGGTTTTCTGCACGTGTCCCTTGCTCTTCCTCCTTGCCAACTGCTTCTGGTGGGGGAGAGGTCTGCCGGGTGGGGAGGGCCAGGGTGGAGGAGCCGGTGGCCTCTGTGGTCTGCTGGGTTCCTGCATCTTAAGCGCACAGAGTCTCGTGGTCACCAGCGGAGTGGGGGCTGCTGATGTGCTGCAGCGTCTTGAAATTGCTCCAAGTTTAGGCTGGGCCAAATTTCCAGCACATAAGAAAAGTCTAGCAAGGAACAGAGCACGTTGACTCTTGCGTTGGGGTGCTCTGATCCCAGGTTGCTTCAAGCGTAGATGGAGCGGGCAGGCCCTCACCCAGGCTTTAGGAGCTTTGGAACTGATCGTGCCGGACGAGGACACGCTCGGCCAGGAGGAGCATCTGTCATGTTCACCTGCCACTCGTGGTCAGAACTAACCACACAGAACTAACCCTGTGGAAGGGTTACTGGCTTGGAAATGGGAGCGCTGGAAGGGTTTGCACTAACACGACAGTATTCACAACTACCATAAATAATAGCATTTCACAAGGACTGGCCATCACTGCTGAGCCTCTTATAGGTGCTGTGTTACCGCATCATTTCAAAAATGGATGTTTTATCTCTATTTGACAGATAGAAACAACACTTAAAGAGCTTGAGTGTTGTGTCTTGCTCAACCTCACCCAGGTGCTAGGAGGTGGTTTAAACTGACCCTCCTCTGCGTCTAGAGCATGGACTCCTTTTTTTTTTTTAAGTTGGAGTCTCACTCTGTTGCCCAGGCTGGAGTGCAGTGACAGGCTCACAGCCACCCCAGCATCGACCTGCTGGGCTCCAGTGATTCCGCCTCAGCCTTCCAAGTCGCCTGAACTACGGGTGTGCACTACCATGTCAGGCTAATTTTTTGATTTGTTGTAGAGATGAGGTCTCACCAAGTTGCCCAGGCTGTTCTTGAACCCGTGGGCCCAGGCAATCCCCTCACCTCAGCCTCCCAACAGAGCAAGGACACTTGAAGCACGGTTCTGAGCCCCTGGATTTCATTGCTCCCTGATGGTTGGGCCTTGGGTAACTTCGGTTTCCTTCCAGTGGACAACCTCGTGTGAGATCTTTTCAACTATCCATGATTACTTCCTTAGGATAAATTCCCAGACACGTATTTACTTGGTTGAAATGTTCAGATATATGTTCCAAGAGTAAAAACCCTTTACAAAAAGTCAAAGTTTCAGGAGGTAGATGTACGTGGTCTCCTAAGACTTCCCTGTCCGTTCTTTCCCTCCCTGTTGGAGGAATACTTCCTCATTAAGAGCTGGCTTCCTCTCCCTTGAATCTGAACTGGTCCGGCGATTGCTTTGAGATTCATGGAAGTGACATTCCGGGACATCGAGCCCAGATCTTAAGAGGCCGGCACTTGCTCCTTCCCTCTTTCTGGGACCCTCCCACCAGGCCGTGGGGAGCCCAAGCTTCCTGGGGAGGTCCCATGAGGAAAAGCCGAGGTGCTCAGGGCAGCAACTCCAGCTAAGCCCGGCAGACACCCAGTTGGACTTTGCCATGCTGGATGCTCCAACCTGCTTGATGTCCCAGTGACAGCCCACCCTCAGCTCAGCTCACCAACCCACAGAAGCATGAGATGATAATAAAACAGTAGCTGTTTAACACTGCCAAGCTCTGGGGTGGTTTATCACCCAGCAGTAGATAACTGAAGTGGGAATTCCTGTCCGTGTGTCTTTGTTTGGACAGAGGTGAGAATATCCCAGATCGACTTCCCACTGAGTCCTGTGGGATGCAGAACTGAAACCGTGGCGAAGGCTAGGATGGGGCAGAGGGGCCTCGTGGACCACAGTGCCTGGGCTGGGCCCCCCGAGTCACAGCTCTTCTTGTTGTTGGTTGTTCTCCACGAGGCAGCTGGGCTCCCCTGGGGGCCCCACATGCGTTCCGCATCCTCGGCAGATGGACTCTCTTAGGCTGTGCTCATTCACCGTGGGCACTCCACAGGTGCTGGGGTACGGCCCCGTCAGGTTGCCCCAAACAGTGTTCCATCCTCGGAGCCTCGCGCTATGATGGGCACGCTGGATGCTCCTCTGTATGGTTCCTCAGTAGGGAGCCGCGTGGAGGGCGAGTCTTACTTGACACTCATGACAACCCTCAGAACAGGAGTGCTGTCTCCTTCTTTTGTGGCAAGAAACCGAGTCTCGTGGAGCTCTGTGCCTTATGCACGTGCCACAGAGTCGATAAGTCAGAAGCAGGACGTGAACCCAGGTTTGGCTACGGACACGTAGATCCCGCCTCCGTCCCTTATGCCCGCGACTCACGAGCTCTCCCACCTGCAAGCCATTTTCTCCCTTTCTGTCCCAGCAGCGAATGAGCTACCTGTAGTGTTTTTAACTGAACACTTTGTTTACGTTGATGCACATTTTAAAAGCTTGAACCCACTTATTTGATCATAATGATGACAGTAATAATAGCGAAGCTTTGTCATGATAGAAACAAGAAAATCCACGATCGATGGTGACCGATGAGAGGTTGCAGCAGCGAAGGTGGCCTCATGGTTGAGCTCACAGAAGGTGGAGCAGAGGGGAGAGGTGTTAGAAAAGTGCTGAAGACAGGCTGGTCCCAAACTGAGGATGTTTCTCGAGCGAATGAAAGGGATGGAAGGGCAGTAGAGGGCGCTAGCTTGGCCTGAGAGTCAGGGCTAACTCTCGCCATGTCCGTGCCTCTAGACCGTCTCCTGGTGACTCCTCTGCTGGCGTGGGCCCTCATGCTGTGGATGCCGGACTGCGCCCCGCGGCTCTTCGGGTATGAGTCCACCATGGTGCTGCGGCCCCTGAGACACACGGGTGAGTGCTTGGACCGAATCCTTGTGTCCCCAGATTCCTGGGCTGAAAGCCTAATCCCCAGTGGGACTGTGTTGGGGTGGGGTCTTTGGGAGGCGACTAGGTCATGAGGGGCTTAAATGGTGGGATTGGGGCCTGACTGGGGAGATGCCGGAGGGCTTCCTTTCTCGATCCTTTCTTCCACCCAGTGAGGACGCAGCAAGAGGACAGCCCCCCACAAGCTGGGAAGAGGGCCGTCGCCCAAAGCTGACCACGCCGCACCCCGCTCTCAGCCTGCCCGACCTCCAGAATTGTGAGAACTCAATGTCTGTGGCTTAAGCCACCCAGTCTCTGGCTATGTGTTCTCCAGCAGCCTGGATTGAGACAGACCATCAGGGGAAGTTGAAGCGTCACGATCACCAGCAAACTCCCGCCCCTGGCTCCCTGCTACTCCCACTGTCCTTGCTGTCACCACACACAGATGCCGCCTGGCCACTTTCCTGCGACAAGCTCTTGTTGCTTCCACTTCTTCGGGGTGGCACGTGTCATGCTGTGGAGCCTTGTCCAAACCAGCATCTTTAGCCCAGGCTCCCGCCGCTGTCCGTCCTGACCCCTGAACCCTGGGCTCTGTGTCACTCCCTGGATGCGCCAGCGTCTCCTCCTCCTTGGCAGATGGTGCGCCCCTCCCCTCGACTGCCCCCTCCTCCGTGCACCAGGGCGCGGCTCACACGTCACTTCCCCCGGGACCCCACCTGGGCTCTCCTGCAGTGGGCTCTGCCCCTCTGGCGTCCAGCTGAACGTCGCGCCTTCCTTGAATCAGCAGTTATCGCACGGTCGTCTAATTGCTCTCCGTCTCTGCAGACCCACTCGATTGCACGGCCCTGGTGGACGAGTATGTTGCCGGCGTCGTCCTGGTTTCTCACACGAGGTATGCAGGTGGCAGAGTTCAGAGGCAACCCCCACGGCTCCCAGCCCTCGCTTTTCAGTCAGCCAGGCCTCTCGGTGCTGCTGCGAAGGCTTTTGTGGATGGTTTGAAGTCATGAGACATTCGCCCTTAAAACTGGCCTGATCTACCCATACGAGCCCTTTACAATCAGTTTTCTCTGGCGGGTGGCAGGAGGGAACACAGAGACGTTGGACAGGCGAGGAGGACTTTACACGCGGGGCTTCCTGTCCCTCCACGAAGGGCCCTGGAGCCGGGACCTGAGAGCCACGTGTAGGAGCTGAGCACAGGCCCTGGCCCACAGTGGACCAGGCACCCAGGACCACCGTTCCACGGCCACTGGCAACGAATTCATGCTTGGAAGGAAGCCCGAGGCATGGATGAGAACCGCAGCTCCGGACACTCCCTGACCTCAGCCCAGGAGACCCCGTGCCAAGAATCCGGCTGTGTCACCTCCAGATCCTGACCCACAGAAACTGCGAGAAGTGAATTTGGTTGCTGCGTGTTTCCGATGTTGTTCACAGAAGGGCGAGGTTGACAAAGGACAGATGTCGAGGGCGGCTTTGCTGGGTGAACAGACGCATGGAGCTGGGCGTGGGCCAGTAGTCCGAGCCGTCGAGGGCAGGCCTTTCTGCCTCGGGTTTCCTCGGGCGGCTTTCCTGCCAGGACTCAGGGCACGTGGGGTCAGCTGCACCTTCCTCTCGGGACGCTCCTCCTGAGGCCTGAGTCTCCCATCTGGGTCTCGGCAGGTGTGGGCGCTCGGGCAGTGCTGCCTCACTGAAGGGGCCAGAGGGGGTCAGTCGTGGCACTCTGGGCTCAGCACTTGCAGTCCATGCACACACCAGGCTGCGTTTGTCGCCCGGCAGCCATGACAGAACACCACAGGTGGGGTAGCTTAAACAGCAGTCATGAACTTTCCACAGGTTGGGAAGGAGGCCGGCAGGCCCGCGGTCAGGGTGTTGGCAAGGAGGTTTATTCCGACGCCCCTTCTCTGGGCTTGAGGGTGGCTCACATGGCCTGTGCTCACGTGGCCTCCTCTTAGTGTGCCTGGAGAGAGCGAGGGAGGGAGAACTCTCTGGTGTCTCTTCTCCTAAGGGCACTAGCCCCATCATGAGGGGCCCACTCTCATAACCTCATCTGATCCTGATTTTTGCCAAAGACCTCATCTTCAAACACCATCACGTTGGGAGGTTTGGGTCTTCAACATTTGAATTTTGGGGAAACAAGTCGTCAATAATACTCCATCCCTGGTTGCCCCGAATTCGTGTTATCCTCATTTGCAAAAGCACATTTTATCTCGACAGCCCCAAAGATCCTAACTCATTCCAGCATCAACTCCAAAGTCTAAAGTCTCATCTGAGTATTAGCGAGGCCAGGCATGATGGCTCATGCCTGCGATCCCAGCACTTTGGGAGGCCGAGGCGAGAGGATTGCTTGAGCTTGAGGCCAGGAGTTTGAGACCAGCCTGGGCAACATAGTGAGATCTTGTCTCTGAAAAAAAAACTCAAAAGAATTAGCTGGGTGTGGTGGCATGCACCTGTAGTCCCAGCTAGTTGGAAGACTCAGGCAGAAGATCACCTGAGCCCAGGAGACCAAGACTGCGGTAAGTCATGACTGTGCCAGGCCCTCCAGCCCAGGGGAGTGACAGTGAGACCCTGACTCAAAAAAATGAAATCAATATCGTCTAAATCACACATGGGTGAGACTCAAGGTACTATGCATCCTGGGACAACATTTATCTCTGGCTGTGAACCTGTGAAGCCTGACAAGCTATGCGCTTCCCAAATACAATGGCGGGTGAGAAAGTTCCTACTGGTCCAATGTCCACGGTTCGGATGATACCCTGCTGAAAGCCCAGAAACCATGCAGTATATCCACGTTGCACAACTGCGGTTGCACCCCTAGATCTGTATGAAAAGATGCAGTGGCAGGAGAGACTAGGACAGACGTTCCCACTTGAAAGGAGAAATCAGAAGAAAGAAGGAATTTTGAGCCCCCAGCAAGTCCATGCTGTGACAAAGCAAGATGCCTGAGTTCTTGAGCCTAAGACAGGCCTCGGCCCTCCAGACCCACTGGGGTGCCAGCATGCCCCACCCTGCAGCTCCAGGAGGTGGTCCTGCGCCTCGGCTCTGCCAGGCAACTCTGGCTCCAGCTGGACGCCATGTACCTGTGGAAACCAAGGTGTTTGTCCCAGGGATCTCCAAGTTGTCTTTGGGGTTATTCCTCCCTCTTCTTGAAAGGCAGTGCACGTCCACAGAGGGATAGCTGTTACCCCATCTTGTCAAATGCATGATGTCCAGCAGCCTCCCCATATTTTGTCCTGTCTCTACTCCCACAGTTCAAGCTGGTAGTGCCGCTCCTTGGATAATCTCATAAACTATCGAGAAATAGTCCAATCACATCCTTGGTGTTTGTGCTTTCTCATGTTGTGCAACACAGATAGGCTGAGAATTTTCTAAATCTTCTAGTTCTGATTCCTTTCTGCTTAGCAGTCCCTTCTTCAATTACTCTCTCTTTTTTGCATTTTACTGTAAACGGTCAGGAGGAGCTGAGCTGCTCCTTCAACACTTTGCTTAGGAATCTTCTCAGGCACATATCCAGTCTGATTGCATCAAGGGTCTACCTTTCACAAAATACAAGAATACAGTTCAGCCAAGTTATTTGCCACTTTATAACAAGGCTCATCTTTCCTCCAGTTTCCAATAACATGTTCTCTCATCTCCGCCATCTGAGGCCTCACCACAACACTTTGCCATTTGTATTTCTACGAGCACTCAATTCGTGATTGCTTATGTTTTCTCTGGCTCTCCTCTTTTCTTCCCAAGAGCTCACCAGACTTGCCATTCAGAGCCACCTTTCTGGCATGCATCTCAAAAGCTCCTCTACCCTGCTCATTACCCAGTCCCAAAGCCACTTCCACAGGCTGAGGTATTGTCACAGCAGCACCCCACGGGTAGTGCAAATCTTAGTGTTGGGCTGCCAAAACAAAAGCCATAAACTGGGTGACTTAAGCAATAGACATTCATTTTCTCACGGTTCTAGAGGCTGGAAGTCCAAGATCCAGGTGCTGGCAAGTGTTTCATTCTGAGGCCTCTTCTTTTGGCTTGTAGGTGGCTACCATCACACTTTGTGATCACATGACCTCCCTGTGTGTACAGAGGGAGGGAGGGGGAGGGAGAACAAGAACACATTCTGGTGTCTCTTCTTCTTAGAAGGGCATTGATCCCACCATGAAGACCCTACCCTCATGACCTCATCCAACCCTAATTACCTCCCAAAAGCCCCTTCTCCAAATGCCAAAAAACATTGGGAATAGGGCTTCAATATGCACATTTTGAGGAAACACAACCATTCAGCCCATAGCATAGTCAGTCATGAGGATAATGCATTGGCCCCATATGCAACCTTCAGTTCATCTGCTGGCTTTTTCTAAACTTTTGTAGGGAAAATAGGTAGTATTTACTGGGGCATGGTGGCAGGGGCGGGGTGTGGGGGAGTCCCTTGGAGACTCCTCATAGAAGACGCAAGCTGTGGGGAAGATTATGCCCATGGCAAGATGACATTTTTGGAAGTACTTGTAGTCTTACCTCCATTTTCCTCCTGTTCTTGACTGTCTTCTTCACCTCATCTGAGTAGAAATGAGAATTTCTCGAGCTTTTGCTTCAGGGAGAGAGTGAGGCAAAAATTGCATTTTTAAGCAAATCCCTGGCCTTTTCGTTTTAGAAATGTGAATCCTTAGGGGATGGAAGGAACTTAAGACATGGGCAATAAATGTTTGAGTGACCATGATGAAGAGAAGCCCCTGTCCCGCCCCAGATGGATGCCTCTGGCTCGGCGGAAGAAGAGAGAGTAGGAGCAAAAGTCATGAGGTTGACTCAGATTCCTGCTCTCTGGTGAACCCTGAGGAGGTGGCAACAGCCAGATCAGAAGGAGCCAGATCACAAGGCTGAGTCTCCTGGGGTCTCTCAGCAAGACCCCAGAGACAAGGCAGTTGCTTAGTGTGGCGGGCAGATGAAGCCCCGTCCCCCCTCCTGGGGGCTGTCCCATCAGGTGATCTCACTACCCTCCCTCAGGAGATGGGATCCACTTCCTCTTTCACTGAGCCTGGCTGGATTTGTGAGTGCTTTGACCAATAGTGTGTGACTGGAATGAATGATTTTGGGACTTCTGAGGTGAAGCTGCAAAAGGCAATGCAGCTTCTACCTTGTCTGCTGGGATGCTTGAGCTTTGGAAACTTGAGGCACTGTATCAGAAGTCCGATTCCCCATGGGCTGCTGTGTTGTGAGGTCACCTCTACCCCTGGGGAGGGGCCCCAAGTCCCTTCTCCAGCCAGCAGCCCCAGGTGCTGTCCTAGCTGACCGCTGGCATCAACCACCAGACGCGGGGGCAATGGAATGTCCCGACGAGTCCCCTGCAGCTGAGTCACCCGCGCTGTTGGGTCTTACCAGCTGTTGCCCGGACGTCATGAAGCAGACAAGACATCCTCACGGTGTCCCCCCTTAACTCCTGAGCCACAAAACAGTAGGCATCAGTAGCTGGTTGTCTCACACCCCTAAGGGGGGTGCTTCCGGAATTTAAGACATGGGCAATAAACGCAGTGGTCACCAGTGGGAGGATGAGCGTGGGGTGATCCTAGGTGCCACGTGGTGTGGCCGAGGGGAAAATGGCCCCAAAGATGTCCACGTCCTAATCCCAGATCCTGCCTGTGTGTTCTAGTTCACAGCCAGAGGGGTGCCACAGCTGTGATGAAGCTGAGAGTCTGGAGATGGCAAGCTAGTTCGGGATTATCTGGGAGTTTGACATAAGCACTAGAGTCTTGTAAGAAGAGGCAAAAGGTTAGTGTTGGGAAAGTGATGTGATCACAAGAGGCGAGGTCACAGTGATGCAGCTGTGAGGAGGAACACGGTAGCCTCTGGAAAGGGGGAGAACCGGCGTGTCCCTGGGAGCTTCCAGAAGGAAGCAGCACCGCTGACCCTTGATTCTCACACAGGGAGACCTTCTATAGATGTCTGAGCTCCAGAACTGCAAGAAAATTCGTCTGTGTTGTTTGGGATCCCGAGTTTGCAGCAGTCCCTTAGAGCAGGCTCAGGCAGCGAGCACAAGCGGCGTGTTGGGTGCTGCTGGGGGCAGTGAGGCCCTGTGCGTGGGCCCAGGCACGCGCCACACTGGGCTGCGTGGACAGGGACGCAGAGGCGGGGTGTGGATTCTCAGAGGGTAGCAGCGTGAACAGATGACATCGGGAGTAAGAGGCGCTTGTGCCCGGGTATTCCCCTCACCCCACGTCAGAGTCCGGCTCTGTGAGAGTTCCCCAGGATGCGGACCCTCTCCCTGGGGGAGGAGCAAGGGGGTGGGAGTCGACACGCTCGCCGTCGCTCTGCCCTATTGGCTGACCCGGAGCTCAAGATACCCATGAAGTTGCATCACAGAAACTGCAGAACTTGATAGGCCGAGCACCCCCGAGCTGAGGACTCTAGGGTGTCCAGTGTCCACTGCGCAGAATGCATTCTTTCCGGGCAGAGGGGGCATCCACACGGTGGGCACACAGACATCCAGGTGCGGCGACCAGGGTCCGTCTGCAGTCTTTTAAGAACTGATCAAAAGTGAGAAAACAAGAATACTCAATGTTTCTTCCATCTTGAAATAGTTTCGACTCACAAGAAGGTGCAGCCATAGGACTGCACGTGGCCTTGACCCGGCTCCCCCAGAAGGCGTCTCGCCCCCCGATGCACTTTTCAGAATGAGGCCCTTGATGCTGGTCCGACACGGCCAAAGGCCTTCTCTGGATTTCACTGGGCTTTACACGTGCTCTTTTTTGTTGCTAAGTTTTTTTCTTCCTATGAAATTTGAAGCATTTTTGTAGTTTTTTCTAAATTAAGATTTTTTCTTTGAGATAATGATGGGTTCACAGGCAGAACTTGACTTCCGTTATCCTTTTATAGCCATGCCCATTCCTCTCCCACCCTGTCCCTTCCAAAACCCTGGCAACCATTACTCTGGTCTCCACTCTTATAACTTTGTCATTTCAGAGACCTTATATAAATGGAATCACACAGCGTGTGACCTTTTAGGCCTGACTTTCCAACGCAGGTCATTCTCTGGAGCATCAGCCAGATTGTTACCTGTATCAGTAATCTCTGTTTCTTTTTTTTTTTTTTAAGACAGGGCCTCACTCTGCTGCCTAGGCTGGAGTGCAGTGGCATGCTCAGGTTCACTGCAGCCTCAACCTCCTAGGCTTAAGTGGTCCTCCCACCACAGCCTCCTGAGTAGCTGGGATTATAGGTGCAGACCACCATGCCTGGCTCATTTTTGCATTTTTTTTTTGAGGAGATGAGGTCTCACTATGTTGCCCAGGCTGGTCTTGAATCGAATGCCTAGCCTCAAACAATCCTCCAGCCTCAGCCTCCCAAAGTGCTGGGATTGCAGGTGTGAGCACTGTGGTATTCTCTGATATGGGTGCATTAGGGTTTGTTTAACCATTTATGTGTTGAGGGACACCTGGGTTTCCATTTGGGAAAAAGGTGTGGCAAACGTTTGTGTACAGGTTTTTGCATGAACGTAAGTCTTCCTTCATCTAGGATAAACGCCCAGGAATACCAAGGCTGGGTCACATGGTAAGAGCATATTTCGTTCTGTAGGAAGCTGCCAAGTGTTTTCCAGAGTGGCTGTATCATGTTGCATTCCCACCCGCAGTGCATGAGTGATCCAACTTCTCTGCAGACTGATCGGCATGTGGTGTTGTGAGCATTTTTTGTTTTCTCCTTTCCGAGAGGTGTGTCGGGACACCTCACTGTGGCTCTAATTGCATTTCCCTAATGGTTAATGATGTTGGCCATCGTTAATGGGCTTATTTGCCGTCCGGATCTCCTCCAAAGCGAGAAGTTCTGCCTCCTGCCTGCTTCCTAGGTGGGTTGCTTATTTCTGTACTGCTGAGCTTTGAGGGGTCTTTATATATCCTAGATACTAGTCCTTTGTTGGACACGTGGCTAGCACATATCGTCTCCCACTCTTCAGCTTGCTGTTCCATGCTATTTGCATGGCCTTTCACAGAGCAGACGTCTTAATTTTGATGAAGACACATTTTTAATTTTCTTTTTATGCATCATATTTTTGGTTTCAAGTTTAAACACTCGTTGTCTAGCCTTAGATCCTGAAGATTTTCTCTTGTGTGTTATTCCGAAAGTGTACAGTGTTTATGTTCTGCATGTAAGTCTGTAATCCCTTTTGAGCTAATTTTTTTATAACCCTTAGGATGAGGTGCTTTTTTCACCTACGAGTGCCCAATTGCTCCAGACAGTTAGTGAGA
Organism: Carlito syrichta; assembly: GCF_000164805.1. Lineage (NCBI taxonomy): Eukaryota > Metazoa > Chordata > Mammalia > Primates > Tarsiidae > Carlito > Carlito syrichta. The sequence continues at coordinate 360,596 of NW_007247744.1, read as the reverse complement.
AAGCTATCTTTTTTCTTTTCGTTGAATTACTCTTCAAAAATCAGTTGGAAATACAGGTGTGGGTCTATTTCTGGCGTCTCTGTTCTGTTCCAAATTTCTATGTGTCTGTTCCCACACTAGTACCATATAGTTTGAATTACTAGAGTTATACTCTAAGCCTTGAAATTGGGTAGATTGATTCCCCCAAATTTATTCTCTTTCAAAACGACTGTCACTAGTCTATTGCCTTTGGTTTTCTGTACACAGTTTAGAATAATATTATCTATAAAAAATCTTGCTGGGATTATGATAAGAGTTACCCTAAAATGCTGTGTCAAATCGAAGACAACCGATGCCTTCACTAGGTTGTCTTCTAAGCCATGAATATAATGTCTTTCCATTTATTCAGGTATTCTTTGATTTCTTTCCATAGCATTGTATTGTTTATAGCATGTGAGTCCTGCACATGTTTTGTTATTTTTACACCTATTAATTTTGAGTGATTGTAAATGGTGTTGTATTTTACGTATTCATGCATTCGTTGCTAGCACATGAAAATACATTGATTTTTGCATGTTTATCTTGTATCCTGCAACTTTTTGCTGAACTCACTTCCTAGTTTTACGATTTTTGGGGTAGATTCCTTAAAATTTTCTACCTAGAAAATCATGTCCTCTGCAATTAGGAACAAATTGTTTCTTCCTTTCCAGTCTATATACCTTGTATTTTCTTTTCTTGTCTTCTTGCACTAGCTAGAACTTCCAGCACTGTGTTGAATAAGAGTGGACACTTGTTTTCAATGTTCGGGAGGAAAAACTTCAGTGTTTCACTATTAAGTATAAAGTTAGTTATAGGATTTTTGTAGCTGCTACTGGTCAAGTTGAGGAAGTTATCTATTTTTATTTTCTGAGAGTTTTTCTTTTTAAATCATGAATGGTTGTTGAATTTTATCAAATGCTTTGTTTGTGTTGATTGATTCGATAGCCTGCTATTGTGATAGGTTATGTTTATTATGTCATGGTAGTATATTTATTGATTTTAAAATACTGATTTAATCTCCACCCTTTCTCTATGGTACATACATATTTTCATATATTGATGAATTCTATCTGTTAATATTTTATTAGGGATTTTATGACTATGTCTAACATTACATCCTTATTCATAAGGAATAGTGCTCTGCAATTTTCTTTTTCATGTTGTCTTTGTTTGAGTTTGCTATGCTTTATATAACAAATCAGAAAGTGTCCCCTCCTCTTCTGTCTTTGGAGAGACATTGTACAGAATTGTGTTAATTCCTCTTTAAATATTTGGCAAATCCTCTAGTGAGACCATCTGGACCTAGAGATTTCTTTTTTAAAATTATTGATTCAATTTCCTTAATAGCTATAGGCCTAGTCAAATTATCTAGTTCATACTGAGTGAGCTGTGATGGCTTGTGTTTTTAGAGGAATGGGTCCGTTTAGTCTAAGTTACATATGCAGAGTTGTTCATAGTATTCCCTTAATATTCTTTTGATATTTTCAGAATCTGTAATGATATTCTCTGTTTCATTCCTGATATTGGTAATTTGTGTCTTCTCTCTTTTTTCCTTTTTCAGTCTTGTTAGAGGCTTTTTTTTTTTCCTCAAATTTAACAATCTTGCCAAAGAACTAGCTCCTTGTTTCACTGATTTTTCTCTGTTGGTTTTCTATTTTAAATTTTGTTAGTTTCTGGTTTTATATTAATGTTTTATTCCTTCTTCTTGCTTTGAATTTGTCTTGCTCTTCTTTTTTCTAGATTCTTGTGATGGAAGTTAGGTTATTCATTTGAGATTGCTCTTTCTTTCTCTTCTAATCTAACCTATTAATCTAAAGCTATAATTTTCCCTCTCAGCACTGCTTTAGCTGTGTCCCACGAATTTTTGTAGTTACGCTTTAATCTTTTGTAGTTCATGTGATTTTTAAGATTTCCCTTGAAACTTTCTCTCTGACATATGGATTATCTAGAAGTGTGTTGTGTAGTTTTCAAGTGTTTAAAGATTATCCTGTGATCTTACTATAACTGATTTTTAGTTTGATTTCAGTGTAGTTGGAAAATACACTGTGTATGCTTTCTGGTCTTTTAAATTTGCTGAGGTTTGTTGTATAGCCCAATATACGACGTATCCTGGTATACGTTCTTTGAACCCTCAAGAAAAAGTATATTCTGTGGCTATTGGGTAGAGTGATCTATAAATATCTATTAGATTGTGTTGGTTGGTAGTGCTGTGAGTTCTGTGTCCTTACTGCTTTTTGTTTAGTTGTTTATTAATTGTTGAAAGCACATGGTTGAAGTCTCTGACTATAGCTGTGAATTTGCCTAGTTCTGCTTTTAATTTTATTTGGTTTTGCTTCGTACGTTTTGGCAGCTGTTATTTGGAGCACACACCGTTAGCCTGTTTGGGGTTCACTCAGCGTTTAGCAGCTACAGTTTTATGTCTCTTGACACCTTCGGATGTCTTGAGCCATGACTCTTTGGTGCCATCTTGCAGCCCTGTCCTCTTTCTCCTCTCTCTGGGGCTCTAGTGACATAAATGTTAGACCTTTTGTGACGGTCTCACAGGCCGCTGGGGCTCTGTTTCTTATTATAACTTTTCCATCTGTTTTCTCTGTGTTCCCATTGTCCTACCATTACATTCAGGGATTCTTACCTCTGTCCCTCCATTGTGCTGTTGAGTCCACCCACTTCCTTACTAAGTTTTATTTTGGTGGTTGTACTTTTCAGGTCTAAGATTTCCACTGGGCTTTCTCTTATATTTTCGATAGGACTTGTTGTGACTCTATTTCTTCCCCAAGTCTTTCTATTTATTTTTTGCTGGTTGGAGTGAGGTCTCACCCTGTCGCCCCGGCTGGAGTGCAGTGGCGCCATCATGGCTCACCGCAGCCTTGACATCCTGGGCTCAGCTGATCTTTCCACTTCAACCTCATGCCCCCGAGTGGCTGGGACTACAGGTGTGCGTCATCATGCTTGGCTAATTTAAAAAATTTTTTTGTAGAGACAAGATCTCGCTTTGTTGCCCAGGCTGATCTCAAAGGCTGATCTCAAACTCCTGGGCTCAAGCAATCTTCCTGCCTCGGCCTCCCAAAGTGCTGGAATTATAGGCGTGAGCCACCACGCTTGGTCGACAAGGGCTTTCGGATGGAAACATGGATATTTGAGTTTTATGTTATGAGACTTCGAGTCTTATTTAAACTTCTGACTTAGCTGGCTTTTCCTGACACCGCTCTGGAGGGGAAGGAAGACGGGATCTGCTTCACTGCTGTCAGATGGGGATGGGAGTCCAGGCTCTGCACTTGGCCCCTCTGGGTACCTGAGGGAGAACCACTTTTTCCTGCTGGGCAGGTGCTCGGGGGGCCGTGTGAGCCCCCTGACACTGTGGCAGGGATGACCTTGCCACTGACAGCTGTGTTGACATGTTAGGTCCTCTCCAACACTGGGGCAGGGAGCGCCTTGTCACTGCTGATGGAGGGGCTAGTCCGGGCTCCCACATGGCCTCCGATGAGACAAGCAACGATAAAATCCTGGCTCCTCAATTGACCCTTTTGACGCCACTTGCAAGGCGGAAGTCTCAGTCCTCACTCAGCCCTTGCTGACCTGGCTGGGGGTGGACCCACCGTTTCTGCTGTGGTCTCTGGCTGGAGAGGAGTGGTTATTGCCGGAATGTTTTGTCTTGTAGGCCGCTCCTGTCTCATCCTCTGGCTAGAGAGTGCGGGCCTTGGTTGGGTCTTGCTGGGGCTTTTTGTCTGTGCCTGTCGGTGTTTGCAGGTTTCTGGCCTCTTGGCTCCAAGTCAGGGGCGTCTCAGGCAGGAGGCAGCCCACGAAGTCACGGGAGCCAGGCCCTCAGCGCCCGTGGGTCTTTCCTCGCCACCTTTCAGAGTCTGTTGATATTTGTTTTGCTTCTAGTTGCCAGGGCTTTTAGTTGTCTCCAGCAGGCAGAAGCTGCAGATGGTGGGACTTAGAGCCATTTCTCCGGGAGTCTCACAGGCACTCTGAGCCTGGGCGACGGGGATTGTACCAGCAGTGCCTTACCGGGGGTAATGGTGGCTCCAGCGGGGGCTGGCACTGTGGTGACATCCTGACTGGAAGGCCTGCTTTGGCCACACCCTGGATCTTTAAAGGGTCACGATTCAGCTTCCTTTTACAGCCACAGAGGAAGCATTTTAGTCTGCGCTGACACAGGGCTTGCACACTGAGTCCCACTTTTCCACCAAGTGTGAAACTTCGCGTTTGACGTGTGCGAAACAGCTCTGAAGAGGGAGGGAGTCAGCAGCCCTGGCCTGCCGCGTGTTCTCAGGCAATCTGTTTCAACTTTCTGGGCCTCAGCTCCTCCACCTCAAACTCAGGAAAGATGGCGACTGACCAAATCAGGGTTTCCAGACTTCAACCGTTTATCTCGCACCAGCCTGAGTTTTCTGAGGCAGCCCTGCCTGCTTTTTATTTGCCGAGTACTTTCCTCCACATTGACTCACTGAAGAGGACACTTCCTGTGACTGCAGGACGGGTGCCCCTTGGCAGGAAGGTGGCCTGCTGGCCCCACACACCGGGACAGCATTTAGTCACGGGGTCCCTTGAGGTCTCAGTCCCAGCCTGATAGGCCTGCAGATGCAACGCGCCCCTCAGCCCGGACTCCAAGGCTGAGGAACACGTCCTCCGGACAGCAGGCAGCTATGGGGATGCCAGCTGCAGATGCCAAGGGCGCCACGTGGTCTCGGGGCAGCTTGCCCTCCCAGCACTGTGGGCAGGAAATTGCTGCTGGATCATCTGAAAACTTCCAGCCAAACCCCTCCTCCCTCCCTCTGGTTCTGAGACACTTAATTTTAAAAAAGCTTCCCTCATTCCTAAACATTTTGGAGCAAACATTTCGCATCAGCCTGTTCTCCTTAACACACCTTCTGCTCCTCCTTTTCATGGCAAATGTTGCTTGCCAACAGTTACCCTCAAAGTGAGAGTGAATTAAAATTCATCTCCTTGGGATCCACGTGAGGTGGGCTCCATGCCCCCTGCCCCCTGAGTTAACCGGAGAGGCCTTGGGATCAGCACAGTGGGGGTGAGCTGCTGGGCCCCATAAGCCAACCAGCCACTCTGGAGGCCCATCTGGGCTGTGACATTGGGGGTGCCTGGGTGTCCCACCCCTCAGCCGGATTTCCAGGGGGCAGCAAGGGGTCTTGGAGGAGGGTGGCACGGGGGAGGTGGTGAGCCCCTCCCAGCTGGGCTGAGCGCAGGACTCCTGTTTCTCACTGAGCTCGTCTTCTGCCTGTCTACAATGCGCAACCCGTTGTTTTGAAATGTCCTAGCCTTTTGAGGGCAGCATCCCTGCCTTTTCTGTTCACTGCTGCGTCCTCAACCCTTCAGGCACAGAGTAGACGCTCAATACATATTTATTGGATGGATAAATGCTGTAGTTGTCTTCACTGGATGCGAAACTCTGTTAGGCAGGGACCGTTCTATCTTATGAACTCTTCAAGGCTTAATACAGTTCCAGGCACAAGTATACGATCAATACGTATCTATGGAGTCAGGCAGCTTCTTGGACATTCTATCTGGTCAACTCAGTCCATTTGGATATCTGGTTGGCCTAACTGACGTGGACGTCTAGGCAATCTGGCCAACTCAGACATCTGGTTGACCCGGCCGACTCGGCCATCTCGTTGATCCGGCCGACTCGGCTATCGCGGTTAGGAGCAGAGATTTGGAGTCAGACAACCACGATTGTGATGCTGGCTCAGTCGTCATCTTTCTGGGGGTCTTGAGGCAATGGCTCTCAGCTCTTAGACTTGGTCTCCTATGTGAAAAATAGGGACGATACACTTTACTTCAACTTGCAGGGTTGTTGAGAGGACTAAATGGAAGGCACATGACAATAAATGACAGTTATAATTATCGTCGCTGTTGACATTATGTGTCACTTCTGCTTCTCGTGCGGATAATCATGCCCACACTACACGGTTGGGTTTTTAAGTGGGAAAGGTGACCTGGTGATGACACGTCAGGGAGAGGTGGACGGGGCCTGGGCTGACTCAGGACTAGAGGGCTCACTCCCAGACTAGAGCCCTTGGGAACCGGGGTGCTCGGAGGATTTCTTCCAGGTTGCAAAACAGTTCCGTGGGACCCTGACTGTCCTTGATGAGACAGCACGGCGTGCTTAGGTAGGCCCATGCTGACGAGCAAGGTCAAAGCCACACAGGACCTTAGGAAAACAGGGGCCGGTCATTGCATGGGACACGCTGCCTAGTGGATGACAGCACTCGGTGCTGGCAGGTTGTGAGGGGACGTGAGAAAGGGGTCTCCGTGCATTACTTAATGCGCCCAGGCTTCCCTCCTCTCCGGGGGCTGGGACAGAGGCAGGCAAAGCCAGGGACGTGTCAGGGGCTCCCAGCACCTCCCGAGGCACTCCTGACCCTCCACTAGCTGCGCTGCCTCGGGCAGGTGACTGACCCCTGCTGGGTCCCTCGTCCTCATCTGCAACACGGAGATGCCGCCTCCACAGCAGGGTGGCACATCCAGCTCACAGAAGGGTCCCTGCATGTTCCCGCCACGTCTGGATCCCGGCTGCTTCCCCGCCACGTTGTGGCTCTCCAGCTGACTTCCTAGCGTCCCTCTGACACCTGCCATGCTCTGCTGACTCAGGCTGGTCGTAGGCGCAGACGTGAGCCTGGCATTTGCCCGGGGTCTGCCACGTGGCGAGGGGGAGGATGGCCCCGGACCAGGAACGCACCCTGATGCTGCCGCCTTCTATTGAAACACCCAGCACTGGCTTCTGAGAGAACGCCACAGCGCATCTGTGACGCCAGCGGCCTGTCTGTCACTTGGAGCCTGAAATCGTCCTCTGCTGAGCAGAGAGGTGCCAGATGACACAATGTCGGATTTGGTGTCAGCCTCACCAAAGTCGTGTAAGTCTCACAGGTAGTGGCTGTCACGACCAGTCTGATGGAGAAGCACTTCTGCACGCTCTTCCTCGTCCTTGGAACCCTCCTGAGAAGCTCCCGCCAGCTCTCGATTTCCTCCCTTTTTGCTGTTGTCTCTGGCTCAATCTCTACACCATCCTCCTTGTATCTCTGGGTCTTGTTCATCCACTCTCCAGGGCAGGGCTGGTGCACTCATTCTGTCAAGGACCAGATAGCGAATACCTGAGGCCTTGCAGGCCACGTGGTCTCTGTTTCAACGATCGAATTCTGCCGAAATAGCATGAAGACAGCCGTAGACAACATGCCAGTGGTTGGGCGTGGCTGTGTCTCCATGAAACTTTATATATGGGTGCTGATATTCAAATTTCATAAAATGTTTATGCGTCACGCGTCATGAAATATCATTTTTCTATTGAATATTTTCCAAGTTGAAAACGTGAAAACCGTTCTCGGCTTGTGGACTGTTCTAAATGGGAGTGGGCTGGGTTTGTTCCGGGGCTGTGGGTTTGCCCTTGCTCTGGGATGGATTTTCAGAAACATGACAGTGCCTATCATGGCTGCTGCGGTCACCGCCGAGGGCCTGGGAGACACAGACCCTGGGCCCGGAGCACCCTGGGGTACACTTACACCTCAGCTTGATGGGTGCCAGCTTGACCGGGGCCACCGTTGCCTGCCTACGGAGAGAGGAGCCCGAGGCTTCTGGCCAGGATGTCAGGGAGCCGGGATTTGAGCTTGGGCTATCTGGCTCACGCCCCTGTCCTGAATGCGACGGCTTCCCAGCACCCGGGAGGTGCTCCGTGGTCCTGGCCCCTCGGCTCTCACCCCTTGCTCGCTCTGCCTGGTCATGTTGGTTGTCCTGGCTCGTTGCCCCCGGGTCAGTTTCTGGCCCAGGACCCCACAACGCCCACCGTCCCCACTTCTCTCCCTGCCATGCGAGCGTCTGTTGACCCTCGGGTCAGAGCTCCCATGTCACCAGCTCAGGCCCCAGAGCATGCCCCGCAGGGGGTCGTTTGTGCCCATGGCCACGGTTATGCCCCCGGGTGCCTGCTCAGTTGTGTGTTGATGTGCGGGAAGTCCATCTTCCCCACTCAGCTGTGACCCCAGCTGGGACACGGGGCTGAGTCCAGGCCTGTCCCAGGGCACGTGCTGAGTGAACCCCAGAGAGTGAGGGCACAGGTCTCCGCCATCTCTGAGTCCTCGCCACAGCCCTGGACTCATCCTCACTGTGATCCTGCTTTATTGAGGAAACCTGGACGCAGAAACATCAAGTGAGTTTTCCAGGCAGCCGTAAACCATAGTCAAGTTCAAGGTCCCGACACTGCTTCCGAGTCTCCATGAACATTCCCACATGGTTATTTCGCGTGTGCACGCTGACTTTGGGGTCAGTACGCACATTCACAGGGAGGTATGGAGAGCCAGAAGTCCCCGTCCACTTCTGTCCCCAGCCACCTGGTTCTTTCTGAAAGCAACCCGTGGTGCCGGTTTCTTATGCACCCTTCTAGAAGTCATCTGTGCACGTACAAGGGTGAGGGTATCAACATCGTCCTCCTCTCCACGCTGGTCACGAAGCAGGGCATAATGCACACGTTGCACCCACACGGCTCTTTTGTGGTCCTCAGAGAGCACCTCCTTTTTTTTATTTCTTGTGGCCGCAGAGTATTTTCTCAGAAGCATATTCCACAGTTTAAAAAATCATCCCCCAGTGACAGACACTTGGGTTGCTTCCAAATTTTTTGCTATTGCAAACCGTGAGTCACTCTGTGCGTATGTCAATTCCCACAGGTGCAAGTGGATCTGAAAGGTAAAATTCTAGAAGCAAGCCTGCTGGTTTGAGGGTGTGCTGCAACTTTTAAAAAGCCCGTCTTAGCAGGAAAGCGCGTGCTAGAGCCTGGAGCTGACATGCCACATCCAAGATGCAGTGACCACAAGTGTTGGAGCTTGGTCCTACCAGGCCTGCCTCTGGAGAGAAGCTGGTGGTGGGGGTTCCTCCCAAGGCCCAAGAATCGGCCAAGCACATTCTGCCCAGTAGCTCCTGACCATCCTGCCTGGATGTTCCCTCTCCACTGGATTAAGACTTTGCAGGGTGGCCAGCATCCCACGGCACAAGCAGTCTGGGCTCCTAAACAAAACATACCTCACAGCAGAGACCAGCTCTGCCACTTATAAGCTGTGTGACCTGGGAAAACTTACCCTTTCTGAGCCTCAGTATCTTCACCTGTAAAATGGGGCTAATTCCACCCAGTTCTCAGGGCAATTGTGAGGGTTAAACGACGGAGCCATGGAGTCCAGCGGGCACACGATGTCTGTTAGCTCTCATCATTACTAGCAACTTTGAATGCACAGAACCCCAAATGGCGAACGCTGGCTGAATGTAGAAGGATAAAAGCAGTGGTCTGGGCGACTAGGGTCCCTGCAGATGAAGGGTCGGTTTAAGGCCACTGGGTGTCAGGCCACGGTGGGAAGGGGACACTATAGCTACAGAGAGGAATCAGAGCTTCCTGGTGTGGCCAGGCCAGCTTGGCTAACGGGTAAGTGAGTGGTGCCTGCGATGGTGTGGACGGCCTCACGAGTGCTTCAGAAGGAACATAGTTGGTGAACACACCCTTGGCGGGGGGTCCTCGCACGGCCTCTGCAGAAGGGTTGTGTGGCCTCGTGAGGAGTCCGCCTGCTGGGTCGCTGTCTCGTGCTTTTGCCGCTGTCGCTGGTGCGGCCTTCTGCGCCCTCCTCCATGGCGGCCACCCTTGCGAGGCGCCGGGAAAGCCACAGGCCCCTTCTCCTCCCCGCAGCGACACGGAATGCCGTTCTCCTACAGACTGGAAGCTGAAGCGCAAAGGACTCAATCACCTCCAGCCACGCAGCCAGAGGGCAGCAGAGCTGGGCTCCGCACCAGGTGGCTGCGCAATTCCAGATCCTCACCCTCGCCCTGACACTGTGATGCGGGTCACCCCCACGTCACGGCCCCTCTCCTCAGCCTCACACCTGTCACCCCCTCATCCTCATACGGCCACGTCACGGCCCCTGTCCTGCCATCGCGCCTGTCACCACCATCATCGGTGCCGCCTGTCGCTCGTGTGGTGACTTGCCGTCACCTCCACCAAAAGCAGACTCGCTCACGTGCCGCGCGCCATCTCTTTTCGAGCTGATGACACGTGCCTAGGAAAAACCCAAGAATGCCCAGTTCAGACCCACCCGGGCAGGTGCTGGGGTCTGAACTGGGCCAGCATAGGGAGGGTGGTCCCCTGGCCTCTACCTGCCTCCCTCCCGCAGTGTGGTTCTCTAGTGTCTCTTGTCTCCCTCCTGCAGTGTGGTCCTTGTGTCTCCTGTCACCCCCTGCGGGGGAGTCCGCGAGCATGGCCGCTGGCTCTTGGGCTGCTGAGAAGGTGCTCGGCCATGGCCCCAGTGGTCCCCACCCCAGCTGACCACAAGCAGTTTCCCCGCCTGCCACGGGCAGAGCCTAGGCCGGGAGGTGGAGGCCAGGCTCCGAGCCTGGGTCCAGCCATCCTGGGCAGGCCGGTTCTCGTGACGTGTGTGTTTCTCTTTGGATGCTGCCGCTGCCTGGGACCCCCGTCCTCCTGGGTCGTCTGCACTTTGCTGACCCCACTCCTGCTCCCTCAGGGCCTTGCTTTCCACAAGGAGGCTTGCATTTCCCGACGCTTTGGTCTCGCTTGTTCAAAGCTGCCATCTTTCAGAACTCGCAGGCTCCTGACTTGAAAAGCCAGCACGGTTCTGTTCTTGAGTTTTGTGCCCGTCACTTTCCCCACATCACACAGCCGCCAGGGAAGCGTGTGCAGGAGTGGAGGCTGGGGTGAGGGGGGAGGGTGGTGGGCAGGCCCAGGCCCGTCTGGGCTTATGTCCCTTCCTGAACGCTGACCCCGCTCTGGGTTGAGCCCAGCCCTGGAACTCCCTCTTGCTCCTGCTTGCCCAGAGGGGCTGAGTGTCACCTGCCGGGGCCGGCCACTCTTCTGCTGTGAGGCCATGCGGAGGCCACGGAGACCCCGATGCTGGATTTTTAGGTTCCTGAGCACGCAGCCCCCAAGAGCGCACTGTGTAGACACTCATGCAAGGCAGAGGGTAGAGGCACGTGTGTGGGGCAGGGAGGGCATGTGCTTGTCCCAGGCTGTGTACACGCGTGTACACCGAGGAGGCGCCGGTGCCCCACCGCTGGGCGGCCTGGATCGGGCTCTGTTCACCTCCCACCCTTCGGTGTCTGTGTAGGGGGCGGGGCGGGAGTCCAGCCTGCCTGGTGCAAGTCCTGTCTGCGTTGCTTCTCAGCGATGGGATCCTGGCAGGTTGTGGGGCCCCTCTCAGCCTCAGTTTTCTCCCCTGTGAAATGGGGATAATCGCGGGGCTCCGGGTAGCTGGGCTGTGAGGGTCCAGGAGATCCGTGCCTGTCACAGGCCTGCCTCGGGTCTGTGGCATAGGCGCGCGTGATCCGCAGCTGCCGGTTCCTCAGAGCGCCGTGTGAGGTCACGGATTCTTCTCAGGCCCTCTCTCCCTTGTGTCACCATGTCGGAGGAAGGCTGGGAGGCCGCTGGCCTGCTGGACTTGGCCTGGACGCTCCACGGGGCTGACCGCAGACACCCCACGTGCTGCTAGAGCCCCAGGAGCAAACTCCTGGCCCGGCTCGCCCAGCCTCCTCGCTGAGACATCTGCCACGTCGGCCATTTTCCCTGCGTTCTTGGCTTCAGCATGTGTGATCTAATAGCTTGGCCTGGCGACCTTGAGTTCCGCGGTGAGAGGGGGTTCTGCGGACTCCTCCCAGCCAGCCTCCCTGGAGAGCCCGTCTTCTGTCATGCAGGCAGATGCCGTTTACCAAGGGCAGGCAGGACAAGGCTTTGTAGCTGGGGCTACTGGCTCTCAAGCGTATTCGACAGTTGCAGAGGACTCCGCTGACCCGCGAGGGTGTCCGCGGAGCAGGCGTGGCCCGATGCCACTGCTCCCACGGGCGGGGCTGGGGCCGGGGTGGCAGGGGCTGCGGCTGGCAGGGGCGCTCTGAGCACGGGGCTGGGCAGGGGCTCCCGGCTGGGCACAGGCTCTCCTCTTCCTCCCCCAGGCCTCCAAGGAGGGAAGAGAGGGATGGAGGGAACGGAGCTGGCTTGGTCCTCTGTGGTCGCACGTGGACAGAACCCAGGGACTGCCGGGCCGCCGGTTTCGAGGGGCCCTCTGCGGGCCTGTGACTCCCGCCGTCCCTCACCTCGGCAGCCGCCCGTCTGCTTCCGAGTTGGAATGCTGCGGGGAGTGGAGGCGCGGCTGCCAGCCGTTGCTTGTGCTGGGTGACAGGTGTGGACTGGGGAGAAGTCTGGTCTCCCGGCTGAATGTTTTATTCCTGGTGGCAGTGGGATGTGTGTGGCTGGGATGGGTGGGGCCTGAAGCTCTTGGTTTGTCCTGGAGAGCCACCTTCCGGGGCTGCCCGGACGCCCCCGCCCCTCCCGGGGCTGCCGGTGTCCTGCTGTGCGGCCTCCGTCCCCGCTGCCTGGAGCGCAGGCTCAGGTCGACTTCCCACTTGCCGCTGCCCCGCCCGCTGCATGCCGCCCTCCACGCCGTCACGCCATGACATCGCAGTCACGTGTCCCCAGGCCTCCGCTGACTCTTCCTTGCTCTGGCCTGCCCCCGAGAGGCTGGCGTTCCCAGAATCCTGGCTGGAGCTCCCACCACCCCTGCACACGCTCGCTGGCCGGGCTCACTGCCCCGCCTGGAGCCGTCACTCAGGGTGGTGACGCTTCTCAGATTCGCGCTCCCCCCGCTGGCGGGGCCTGGCCGAGTGGCGCTCGGCACTTCCAGGCTTCGTGGCGGCGTCTCTTCTGTCTGCTGTGTGTGTGGGGTCTGGTTGCAAATGGGCTTTCGTCCTCATCTGAGCCCTCGGGTGGTCTCGCCTGCTTTGCTCCGAGTGAAGCCCAGTCTGTGTTTCGCGTACGTGCCAAGGTGGGTGTCCCCAGGACCGTCGCTGCCTCGCTCCGAGGGACGCCAGGGCCTGGTCTGTATTTCGTGTTTGTGAGGTCAGCGTCCCCAGGACATCACGGACACCCCACTGGCTTGTTCCAGCCTCTCGTGTGTTCGGGAACTGGCTGCTGCCGGATGCGCCTCTGCACCGTGAGCGGCTGCCGTGTCCACGCAGGGCCGCTGTGCTTCCCTCCAGGGACGACATCCGCCATCCCTCTCTCCCCGTCCTTGCCCGCACGTGTGTCTCCTCGGCCTCCCTTCCAGCTGTCTTCCCTTGGGGCTGTGGTTTTCCAAGAGGGTGCCCTGGGACGACAGGGGACGCGATAAGCGTGCCAGGTGGGCATGCGGGACCTGGAGCCTTCCAGCAGCGGTGCTTAGCCCTTCCTGCTTCCCCAGTCAGAATTTCTCTTCAGTTCTTCCAGGCCCTGACACTTGCCTGCAGCCCCAGCAGGCCAGCCACGCTTTATCCTTCTTGGAGGCACCTCAATACCGTAACACTTTGCACATGGTAGATGCTCAGGAAAGGCTTGCACAGGTGGTCGCTGTGTGATCTCAGGCAAGTCACTTCTCCTCTCTGGTCGTGTTTTATTTCCTTGTCTGTAAAATGATCTTTGCAATTCCCTCCAACTCAAGAATGCTTCAGAGAAAGTGGGCCCCACCTTACTAGTCCTGGCCTTCTGGAACTGTCACCTGGACAGTCCGTGTCCCCTCCTCAGGCCTTCCCCCGGAGTGCTGTGAAGCAGCCTCGCAGCACTGACCGTCCACCTGGACTTTAATACCACCCATGGGTCACCTTGCCAACAAATTGAGCACCTCCACCCCAGACAAATCCACCGGCCAGCCAAGACCAGAAGGAGACACACAGGCACTCACAGGCACACGCACACACACATGCACTGCACGTGTGTGGACGCTCCCCTTGTGTGCGGTAAAGGAACACAAGGCTCAACCCAAGGGGGTGCAGTCTGGGGGCGAGAGGGAGCTGCACTGTCGGTTTGGTTCTGCGCCCTGCCCCGTCAGCCGCCCGCCCTCGGTGGTCCCTAATACCCGAAGAGAGCCGTGCAATTCAGGCGCACGGTGCCTTTATGACAGTCCGTTTAGGAGAACCCTAGCAGACAAAGTCGCTGGCATCTTGTTTCCTTAAAAAAGAAAAGAAGAAAGAAAGAAAAGACATACTGTTCCCCCGAAAGCATCCCACAGTCTTTCTAAAATAGATCTTTCTTTTTAATTATTCCTGAATGGACATCTCAATCTGTTTCAGACGAATGTAAAACTGTTGATACCAATTAAGAAAAAAGAAAACACCAGAAATTAGGAGGAATATTCAGCATCTTCCTAACATTAGGGTAGGATCCGCATTAGAGGAAGCTGGCTTTGCCACGCATTCTTTTACCTAATGATTAAAACGGCCTCTTGCGGGAAGGGTGGAGTGTCGAAATCCCCATTTCACAGACGAGGAAACAGAGGCTCGGAGACCTCAAGCGTTTGACACCGCACCCTGTCCTCGAATGTGGCAGAGTCCACCGTGTCCAGGCTTCCCCTGGGTACCTGAGGCTTGGCGGGGCCCGATTCCCGGCATTTGCCGCGATCAGCAGTTTTGGTGCTCACTACAGGGGCGCGTCCAAGCCTGCAGCTTCCTGGCAGGTCTGATCGGCTCCGCTTCACCCGAGGGAAAGCTTCTGCCACCGTCTCCTCAGTGTCGGTGCTCATTTTAGGAGAGTGATGTCTGACGACCTGTTGGCACGACTCCTGAGTGTCCCCGCCCCTGGCTGGGCGTCTGCGGGAGCTGTTTCCGCTTTTCGTGAGCTCTGCCACACCGTGGCTTGCTCCGACATCGTAAGGCTGCACACAGGCCGGTGGATGTCCAGAGGTGGCCCGAGGGTGGGTGCTGCGGAGTCCTGTTGTGGAGACCGCGGGTACGGGGGAGGGAGAGGCCCTCCATCACTGGAAAGGGGACCTGGGGAAGGCTTCCTGCAGGGGCAGCGCTGGTGCTGGGGGCTTGCTTCGAAGCAGGCCTCTCCCAGAGACCGGGGCCACAGAGGGAGCCTTCCTGGGAGAGGAGGCGGCGAGCACAGGTGAGCGGAGCCACGTGGTGCGTGCACTCCGCAGCACGTCCTCTGCAGCTGGGCTGGGGCCTGCTTCCCGGGGAGTGGGGCTGACATGGGGTAGGAATGAAGGCCGGCCCAGCGGGGGAGTCTTTGGGGCCCTCCCGTTTGGAGGCCCCCCAGCTCTGGGATCCTCCATCACCAGGGAGACCCCTACACGGACCCTCTGGTGGGCCATGCGAGAACGACCCCAAGGTTCTGGCACTGTTGGTCTTAGGTGAGGTCTGGGCCTCCCCTGCTAGAAGAAATGCCCCAGGAACATTAATTAGTTATTAGCGGAAAATCTATTCTGACCCTTGTTAAAGTGGTAAGCAGGCTCGCCTGGAGCCCGCTGCCGCCCGAGAGAGCTGGCGTTCGGCGCTGAGGGCGGCAAGGGGCCGGGCGGGGGAAGACCCCTGAGCGGGACGCCACAGGCAGGGCCGAAGACGGCCAAGGACGGGGACGCGGCTGGTCGGGGTTGGGGAACGGGACCAGACGCCGAGGGCGCGGGCTGACCTCGAGGCTGGCTGGCTGAGACAGGGCTGGGCAGGAGGCGGGCTCACAGGAGCCTGAGTCAGTGTGGTGGGGCGAGAGCCTTGGTCAGAAGGTTGAAGCCAAGACCCCCGGCCCCGGGCTGTGGTGGGGCGCAGAGACCAGCCACGCGTTGTCACGGCCACCGCCCCGCCTCTCCACTGCGGCTCAGAGCCTGTTGTGCTTCGCCCAAGGCCCGGCTCTCGTTCTCGGACAAGTGGCCTTGAGAAGGACACCGCGGGTCCAGGAGGCTGTTCCGAGGAGTCCCGGGGACCCATGGCACGGCCGGGCTGGGCGGGGAAGCCGGGGGAGCAGCCGGCCAGCCCCGAACTCTGGGACACTCCCGGCTCCGCCCGCTGGCGGGCCACCTGAGCCCTCCGAGCCTCGGTGCCCTCAAAGCGTCTTTCACCACGCCCAGGGCGTGATGGCGGCTGTGGGAGGGAGCTGGCTTCAAAGCACGCGGAGAACACACGTGTCCCGCCCTCTACTATGTCCTGCTCGCTCCAGTGACGACCATGACGGTGGTAATCACACATGTAACGCATATAGCATGCCGTCTACCACGTGAAATGTAAGTAGCGCTTTGGAGTCACCCGAAGAAGCCTGCCGCAGACAGACACGACCGGGTTCCCTGGCCACCGTCTGTTCTGCCCCCGCGCTGCAGGGAGGGGCTCAGCCCGGATCAAGCACACGGGGTGTCCGAGCTTGGCTTCTTGGCTCAAAGCCTGGCTTCCCCCCGTACTGACCTTGGCCAAGGTATTGGACCTCTCTGTGCCTCAGTTTCCCCATCAGTGAAACTGAGATAACAATAACCTTTGCCCTCATGGACCTCAAATAAGTCAAAGTATGTAGAACACTCAGAACCACAGTCAGGAAGTGCACAGTGATTACTGCCTGCAAGTCGGATGTATTGATGTGTATCATTTTCTATAACTCACAACCAGTTACCATCAGCCTCGTGGCCCCAAACTGCATACATTTATTCGGTGACGGTTCTGTGGGAGTCTGACACGGGTCACGCAGGGCTACAGTCAAGGAGTCGGCAGGGCTGTGCCCCTCTGGGGGCCTGAGGGGAGGGTCTTCCGCTGCTGTAGCTGGTGTCTTCCTGTTCCAGCGCCCAGAGGCCACCCCTGTTCCTGGGCTCGGGGTCCTGTCTTCATCGTGAAGCCTGCGGCACTGGTCTCCTAGTCCTCCTTTCGCAGTCCTAGCTCCTCTGACGGCCGCTGGGAAAGACTGTCCCGCTCTCAGGAATCTGTGTGATTCCACAAGGCTCACCCAGATAATCCAGGATCATCCCCCTCTCAATGTCTCAAATGTAATCTCATTGCAGAGCTCCGTTTCCCTGTCGGGTAATGGATTCACAAGTTCCGGGGAGCGGAGTGCGGATGTTTAGGGGTCTGTTATCTTCCCACTGAGGGATACGCGGGGCCCACCACAAAAGACTTTACAGTGTCCACTGTGATGGTTGATGTCGGGTGTCAACTTGACCGGGCCGCGGGGTGCCTGGATATTTGGTTAACTATTACTCTCAGGGTGACCGCAAGGAGGGTTTGGGTGAACTTAGCATTTCTACCGGCAGAGGGAATTAGCAGCGTGCCTCTCCTGGTGCTGATGGGCCTTATCCAGTCGGTGGAAGGCCTGCGTAGGACAAAAGGCAGCCCCCACCCAAGCAAGAGAGAACCCCTCCTGCCAGATGCCTGAGCGGTGACTTGGGTCTTCTGCCCTCAGGCTGGACATACCTTGTTCATCCTCCTAGGTCTCCAGCTGGCACCTGCAGCGCTCGGGACTTTTCGGCCTAGGCAGTCCTGTGAGCTGACTCCTGTGTTCTTCCTTCCTGTCTCCCTGCCTCCTTTCCTCCTCTCTTTCTTTTGTCCCTTCTTCCTTCCTTTCTCCCTCCTCTTCCTTCCCTCCCTCTTCTCTCTCTCTTTCCTTCTTGTTTCTTTCCATCTGTCTCTCTATCTCTCATCTATCTATTCTGTTTCTCTTGAGAACCCTGACTAATACACTCACAGCGAGCACCACCATCGGTATCGTCCGTGTCTTCGGTGTTTGCTTGTCTGTGTGTTCAACTTGTCAGTGAAGGCTTTGGGAGGGCCCATTCAGTGCCAGGTGTGGGACGTGAGGGAGCACACGGCATGGCCTGGTCCTGGCCCCTGCAGGGGTCACAGCCTGGGGGACAAGCAGCAAAGACGTGTGGACATTCACGGATCTGACGGACACCACGAAGGACGCCGGGTGCTGGAGAGCGCAACAGGCGCTGACTGGAGTGGGAGTCTGAGGCCAGAGTGAGTGATGTGGAACCTATCGCGTGGGTTGGCTTGCACATGCGAAAGAGCAACATGGAATAAAAGAGGAGACCTCGGTCCCTCATGGGTCTCAAAAAGGTACGCTGTGGTCTTTGAAGACTTCGGCCTGATGACACGAACATCTGCGTCTGTGGCGGGTGGCGGTGCCAGCGCGTGTCCAGAGCGGCTCAGGGGCAACCGGGCAAACCCCAGTCACGGAGCCTCCACTGCCTGGGGCTGTGCCAGCTGGAGCACGGCCTCTCTTGCATCCAGGCCACGGGGAGAGGATGGCGGGGGCCAGGCGGGCGGTCAGACGCTCGGGCATAGGAAGGACGCACGATGCTCACCCCGATTAGCACTGGCCTGCGGCGCCACTCAAAGGAAGGGTGCTGGGGCCGCATCCTGAAACCTTTGCATCCGTTACCCTCTTTGTCACGGGATCCCAGAGCAGTGCTCTGTGGGCCTCCACGCCCCGGAAATCTCTCCTCAAGGCCGTTTCCTCAGCTCCCCTGGAAGCACTTCTCGCAGGGACTCCACAGGACCCCAGGGCGGATCCCAACCCCCCACCTTCTCTCTTCTTAGGGACTCCTCGAGGCCCCGGGGCCGCCTCCCACCCACCCTCTCCTCTCTCTTCCCAGAGATTCCTCAAGGCCCCAGGGCCGGATCCTGCCTCCCTTCCCCTCTTCCCTGTCTTGTCTGCCACGTCAAGGCAGAATCCACCTTCTGTTTAGCCATGACCCCTCCAAGCTGCAGGCCTTTTGGAAAGAGTAACAGTCCGGCTCAGTCAGGGACTGGCTGGGACTGTATCACACAGGCCTGTTTCAGGGTTGATGCCAGCAAGCCAAGTGACCCAGAGGTGGAAAGGGTGTGGCAGCCCATCGCTAAGGTCCGTGATGAGCAGGACACACGATCAGACAGCTGAGCTGGGGACACAGACACTTGGAGGACGAGACTAGGACGAGGGGGAGCGACTCACGAACACGCGCCATGACCTTGAAAGATGGGCAGTATGACCCCTAACTAACAGCCGTGGAAACTGAGACTCAGAGATTTCACAAACGGCTCCAGCAGGATCAGGACCCACGTGGGTTTAGCCCTGGGGACAGAGTTGCTTGCACAGGGAGGGGAGAGCCAGGTCACACGAGAAGACAAACAGGCACCTAAGAGGCCCTGTGCCTGCTCAGGTGGCTCTTTGTCCACCACACCCCCAGCCCAGCCTGGGGAGCCCATGCTCGCTGTCCAAGACCCCTGGAGAAGGGTGGTGGGGGCAGCAATGTCCTCTTCGTGGGCCCGGGAGCCAGTGTGATAGGCAGAGGCTGCGGCCACAGAGAGGGAGTCCCAGCTGTCCACACTCAGGCCCTCCAGCCAACCACTCCGCAATGGAAATGTATTTTTAATAAGCTGACTCCCAGCCACAAAGCAACTTAATTCACAGATAATTATGCAGATTCCTCTCCTCCCTCACTCTTGGGGCCCTCAATCTGGCCCATTGCAAACCCCTACATCTATCTCTGGCATTTACGTTCCCAGAGAGGTGATCATTACTTTGGAAATGTCAGGAATTCAGAGTCCCGCAAAAGTACCACCTTTCTGCTGGGGAGGCAGATAAAATAGAGGGTGCCCAGTTACAATGCACTTTCATATGAACAGTGAAGAATTTTTAGTAAACATATGTCCCAAACATTGCACAGAAAATACTTTTACTAAACGTTTTTTGTACACAAATCAAAGTCTTTTGGGGCTTTTTATTATGAATATTTTTAACTTGCTTTTTTAAAAAAAAAACGTGGGGTACAATTCAGGATTAGGTATACAAGTGGTCATCACGC
Source organism: Carlito syrichta (assembly GCF_000164805.1). Classification (NCBI taxonomy): domain Eukaryota; kingdom Metazoa; phylum Chordata; class Mammalia; order Primates; family Tarsiidae; genus Carlito; species Carlito syrichta. The sequence continues at coordinate 341,022 of NW_007247744.1, read as the reverse complement.
AGATCGAATGTGGACCTCCTTTGAGTCCCCATTTTGCCTGGTTCGAGATCGGGCGCCCTTATGGACGTTGTGTCCCCCCCAACCCCGACCCCATTTTTTGGGACTTTGTGTATTTTTATTTGCTGACTCTGGCAACCTTGTTTTTCATACCAAATTAAGATTTCTTTTTTATTTTGAGTTGGAGTCTCACTCTGTCACCCAGACTGGAGTGCCGTGGCCACTCCCGGCCACCGCAGCCTTGACCCGCTGGGCTCCGGCGATCCTTCCGCTCAGCCTTCCAAGTAGCCGGAACTACGGACGTGCGCTACCACGCCCGGCTGATTTTTGATTGATTGTAGAGATGAAGTCTTGCCAAGTTGCCCAGGCAGGTCTCGAACCCACAGGCTCAGGCAATCCACTCACCTCAGCCTCCCAAAGCGCGGGATTACAGACTGAGCTACCGAGCCCGGCTCAAATTAAGATGTCTAATGGGTGATAGGTTTCGGCTGAATCTTTAGTTCTAGAACAGAAGCCACCTGGAGGGTCTATTTCCTCTCTGCCCGAAAGAACGATGAACTTGGGGAGTGGAGTCCAGCTTGCAGAGACCTTGACGTTCAGGTCCAAAGCAGCCAAGTTGATCTCGTGCGATCCAGACTCTCAACAAGAGGTGACTGGCTGGGTGGGGCACAGGAGTCAAGTTGGCCCAGTCGGATCTGTGTCTGGGAACTGGGATTCCATGAGAGAGACCCTGAGTGGAGTCTCGCAGGTGGCTGAACGGAGGGATGACCGTGAGACTCCCCCTTGCCTCTCCCACACCCCTCCCCTCGTCTCCGAGCCAGGCTGCTCTCTGTTGACCTGAAACCAAGGAGACCAACCCGAGGCGTGCTGAGCCGCGGCAGCGCTCGGAGATGCATGGAGCGTGCCTCCCCTGGGAGTGAGTGCCCACTCATGCCACCCACCGCAGTCCGCTCATTTTCAAGACCCCACGGAGTCCCGCCTTCTTGTTCATGGTCCAGCACACTGGCGAGAACCTGCTGCTTTTGCGGTTGTCTGGACTTTCTCTGCTGAAATCGGAGGGCGTGGGATCCCCCAGAAGAGGAGGCCTTTCAGGGGTGCTGGAGGAGGCGCTTCTTTTCGGAATATCCCGACTCTCCCCCGAGAACGCGTTGGCAGCCCATTCCCTCATGACCCGAGGTCCCTCGTGCGGTAGCACCGAGCACACGGTGTCAGGATGCCGCCTCCCCGCCTCCCGGGATAACACCTGTTTGGCCCCAGAACGGGAACAGCTCACTTGGGACACACTTTTGCGGCCAGTCCCTGCTTCCGGCAGCATGGCTTCCGAGGGGCCAGCAGTCTCCTCTCTGCCTTTTGCGCTCACCAACTCCACACCCCGCTACAGGTTGAGTCTGACTTAGGGCACTGCTACGGGGCAGTGGCTTTCGCTCAGAGAACTTCTCTAGACTGCCACAAAAGTCGTGATGACCTGCTGGTCTGCCCCTCAACTCCTCCACACCTGCGCAGAGCAATGTCTCCTTTGCTGTGCGCACACGGGTCCTTTCTCCCCACATTCCTTGCCTTGCTTCTTTCTTGGTCATGCTGTAAGATGCAGTGTAAACACCACCTCCTCTGTGAAGCCCTCTTGGACTCTCCCCAAATTTCTCTGTCACGACTGATCACGAGTTCCCTGTTTCCTCCTGCACGTTGGATGCTCTTGTGTTACGGAATTTGTCTCAGGGTATTGTACCTACTGCTACGCTTAGTATTTAAAAAGTCACTTTTTTTGGTTGGAGTCTTACTCTGATGCCCATGCTGGAGTGCAGTGGCATGATCATAGCTCACTGCAGCCTCGAGCATCTGGGCTCAGGAATCCTTCCGCCTCTCGAGTTGCTGGGACTACAGATGCATGCCACCACACCCTGCTCATTTCTTGGTTTTTTTAAAATGGTTTTCTGTAGAGCCAAGGTCTTACCATGTTCCTTGCCCAGGCTGGTCTCGAACTCGAGCCACTGTGCCCAACCCACAACGACTTCTTATGTTTCTGCCTCTTCCCACAGGCCGTGAGTCCCTCCAGGGCAGGGATGGTGTCTTCCGTGTGCCTTCAGCACCGAGCACACCACCTGGCGCGTGGCAGATGCTCAGATGTAGAGACTGCTCAAGATGTGAGCACAGCCTGCCACGCCTCCCTGCTCCTCGTGGGTTCCTGGCCACGTCGCACGGGAGGAGCAGTCGTCAGACGGGGAGAAAAGGACGGGCTCGCGTGGCAACCCGCAGCCCCACAGAGCCTCCAGTGGAGGTCCCCGCGAGAGAAGAGGGTCGGGGCCGGCGTCTCAGGTCCCAAGAAGAAAACAGGGCCTCCTTTGCCCGCTCCTTCAGTCTCGAAAGGCGGCCAGGCAGAGCCGTCTCTCAGGCCACCTCCCCGCCGGCTGCGTGGGCGGATGACCATGGGCACGATGTGCCCGGCAGCAGGCAGGGAACTGGCACAGAGAGAGGCCTGTCCTGTGTCAGAGGCTTTGGGAGGAGGGCCGTGTGCACGGAGGCCGAGAGGGACGCCTCCAGACAGAGGTGGCCCACGATCACGCTGGGCTCTGGTCAGATGCGGTGCTTGATCATCCTGGGTTCTGGCCAGCTAGGGAGCTCGGTCCCTCTCATCGGGGCAGCTGCCAGGGAGGGAGCAGGGAGCAGAGGACAGCTGGAAGGGAGGAAGTTCCCTCGAGTCCTACCGTGGGAGCAGACGGCCTGCCTGCTCCTCCCCACGGAACCAGAAGGCGTGTCTAGCGGACGTGCGTCATCCCGCGACCCCACCCTGGGCCATGTCTGGTGTTTCTCCGCAAAGGTCAGTTGGAGAGCAAGAGGCGAGGTCTGGAAGGGCCCGGGGCTCAGAGGCCAGAAAGCGCAGCCGCAAGGGTACATTTTTCTTGTTAAAATCTGCTGGCAACTTCATAGAATCAACTTGCTTTAATCGTTCCTCAAGCAACGTAAAACAGCAGGTAGCCCCACTTCAATGATTAAGATGTGGAGATTGAGAAACTGACGGAGAGGACATTCGCTGTCCTTTTCTGACTGCAGGCTGCATCCTCTCAGGACGAGCTCGCGTGTCTTCGGAGCCCTGGAACGCAGGTGGGCGACCCAGGGGTGGGGGCGAGCCTGTCTTGGGGGCTGCTTGAGCTCATGAACTCTCTTGTCAGGGAAGACGAAAGCCCACGTGGACAGGCCACCCGCTGGGCGAGGCTCCACCTTCCCCCACCTCCCAGAGCGGGCAGGGCAGGTGCCGTCAAAGCACCCTGAGCACCTGAACACTGGAGAACGTTTGAAAGTTGCAGATGAGAACAAAAAGAAAACTGAAACGCAATTCAACTGCTCAGGTCGTGCCACTGTCATCACCCCCAGCCGTCTTTTCTCCAGGTCTGTGTGTGTGTGTGTGTGTGTGGGTGGGTGTGTGTGTGTGTGTGTGTGTGTGTGTGTGTGTGTGTGTGTGTGTGTCACACTAAACTCTCATTGAACCTCCCACTCGCCCATCTTGGTTATGGGTGTATGCACTTGCCTTTAAAATGACTGTGCGATCCGTTATGGTCAGTTTTCTGCGGCAGTAAATGCTCTTGCATGAAGCACTTTCAGTGACTGCTGCGTATTCTCCGGAGGGATGACCCAGGACTTCTAGACTGTGTCTCGCTCTTCCCTTTTTGGAGCAATTCTGGAAATGATCACTCTTTCAGTTGGAGTCTCACTCTGTTGCCCCGGCTGGAGTGCAGTGGCACACTCACGGCCACCCCAGCGTCGACCTGCTGGGCTCTGGTAAACCTTCCGGCTCAGCCTTTCAAGTAGCCGGAACTACAGGCACGCGCTACCACTCCTGGCTAATTTTTGATTGATTGTAGAGATGAGGTCTGGCCAGGTTGCCCGGGCGGGTCTCAAACCTGCGTTCTCAGGTGATCCACGCGTCTCAACTTCCCAAAGTGCTGGAATGACAGGCGAGCCACTGAGCCAGGCCTCACACTCTTGAGCTGTGTTTTTGTGTGTATCTGTGATTATCCGCATAGGGTGCATTCTTTGAAGTGGAATCGCAGAGCTGGAGAGTTTGCAGACGTTGGGGTTTTGGGACTGAGGTTTGCTTCCTCGGAGCCAGGACTCTGCTCAAGTGGATGCGCGTGCCGTGGCCCCCGCAGGGCCTGTCCCTCTGAGGTCTGCCACCCTCCTTCCTTGGAGCCAGGACGCTTCTCGGGTGGACACGTGTGCAGTCCTGTCCCTCTGACACTCCTTCTGACACTCGCTGGGATGGGGTAGCAGTGGTCTTCAGTGATTCCCTGCCTGGTGGGTGAGGGTGGAGCTTCCTGGCGGGGGTCTTGGCAGGCCTGGGCCTCAGCACCTGAGAGGCGGTTCTCCCAGTCCACCCTGCCTTGGTGTCTCTCCCTGTCTGCCCCCTGCTCACACTCGCTCATTGGTTGTCCTGGGAACTCTCCAGATAAACAGCTTGCGCACAGCCCTTCTCCAGTCAGGCTGCGAGGGAGCCAGCGTCAAGGGGATAGCTCCCAGACCCCGGTACACGGGACCACGGAGGAGGGAGGGAGCCAGCCTCAAGGTCGTGGCTCCCAGACCCCAGCAGGGGAGCAATGAGGAGGGAGGGAGCCAGCACCAAGGGTGCAGGTCCCAGACCACTGCACATGTGAGCACGGAGGAGTGAGGGGGTCAACGCCAAGGTTATGGCTTCCAGGCCACACAGAGGAGGGAGGCTCCTTCTACGGGAGAGAGTCGTTGCTGAAAGAACAAGGATGACAATATTGCACCCACGGCAGCGTGCCTCCCATGGGCCCTAGGGGGGCTCCCCACGCACTGCGGGCCCCTGCCCCCAGGACCTCGAAACGGTGGACCGCTCACCACCACCCCGCCCGGCGGGGAGGAGACCCGAGCTCTTTGGGTCAGGAGCCCACCCCAACACCGACAGGACAGGCCGGAACTGGGATCTGCCGTGTGACTCCGGGTCTGGATCCGCGGAGAGGGGGGCGCGTGTGCTGGTGCACCGATATGGAGCGCGTGGGCTGTGTCAGGTAGGCGAGGCGAGAGACACGCCAGGTCACGGGGGGCTGGGGCGAGGGCCGGGCATATGGGTCCGGAGAGGGGCTTGGGGGAAGGCAGGCTGTGGGAGGCTCCGGTGGATGTTAGTGAGCCCTGGTGCAGCTGGGGCGTGGCCCGGCACCACGTGACCCAGCAGGGATGGGCTCAGGTCTGCCCGGCCTGCGGAGGAGGGGGAGGGGCCGGGAGCCAGCTGGCCGGTGGTGCCGGGCAGCCCCCACCCTGCTGCCTCCCGGACGCCCCGGGCACGAGGGACCGGTGGCAGGCAGGCAGGCAGCAGGCTCCTGGACGGCCTTCTCCGCCACAGGCTGTCGTGTCGCCAGCTTGGCAGGACAGCCTGGACAGTCCCGCCATAAGTAGGTGGCATCTGCCTCCACTCGGCCCTCCCCCACCACACAGGTGCAGGGGATGGCCTGAAGCCTCTGGGGAAGGGGAGGTGGGGGCTGGGG
>NW_007247744.1:324362-334976 GCF_000164805.1 Carlito syrichta | reverse complement strand
GGCCCAAAGTGCGACACGACAAAGAGACGGTGGCGAGGATGAAGGAGACGGGGGTGATGATGCCTTCCAGTCACGTGCTGAGGAGGAGCCAGCGGGGGGCAGCCCACCTGGGACGCCGAGGGGACGGCGTCTCGGAAGACCTGTCCAAGCGGCGCCTTGGGCAGCTCTGCCCACGTGAACGGGAACGAGGGCTGCACACACGTCAGCATCTCTGGCAGCTGCGTGAAGCTCGTGAAAACAGACAGGTGAGATGCGTTTTAATGGCTTACTTCATTGACCCCATCATGACCAAATATTGTCATTTCGGCATGTAATGCACGCACACATGACTAACGGGAGGGTTTCCACCCTCTTTTTCCCTCCCGAGTCTTTAAAAGCCAGTGTGTACTTTACACTTCCAGCACATCGGAAGTGCTCCCGGAGACCAGTGGCTTTGCCCCTGAAAGGGGCCGTTCTGTGGGCAGACCCAGCACCTCCTCGGAAACGTCCGAGCGGCTGTGACTGGGGCGCGGAGCCCAGGGATCCACCAGGAAACGGGTGACACGGAAACCCGGTCACATGAGGACATGTCACGAGCTCGCAAATACGGGGAGGTGCTCAGCTTTCCCGACTATCAGAGAGATGAGTTAGACTAGTGTCAGAGTTTGTTTCACACAATTAAATTAGTAAAAAGGAAAACGGATGAGGTGAATGAGGTGGGGGCACCCAGGAATGGCTGGCGGTGGTGACCGTGGCATTTGTGGAAAGATTTTGGGAACAATCTATGGGCGTCCATCCTTCAAATAATTCAAAACGAGGGCGCACGCACATTTCAGCATCTTCTGGCAGCGACAGGGAGCTCGTGAAAACAGACGGTGAAATGAACTTTAATGATTTATTTGATCGAATCCGTCATGACCAAATATTGCCATTTCAACAGGTAATAATGTAAACATGATTAACGGATATAGTGCAGGATGTTTTTCATTTTAATGTTACCTAACAAGCAAAAGCTGGAAATGACTCAAAGGAGCAGTAAGGGATTGTGTCCATTTGGAAGAATGTTTCAAAGAAGGTGTCCACCCTGGGAGACGCTACTCTCAAAACGACGAGGGACAAAAGTTGAATGCATGCCGGGCTCGGGGCTCAGCCTGCCATCCCAGCACTTTGGGAGGCCGAGGTGAGTGGATTGCCGGAGCCCCTGGGTTCGAGACCCGCCTGGGCAATTTGGCGAGACCTCATCTCTACAATAAATCAAAAAATCAGCCGGGCGTGGTAGCGCGCGCCTGTAGTTCCGGCTACTCGGAAGGCCGAGGCGGAAGGATCGCCGGAGCCCTGCAGGTCGAGGCCGCGGTGGCCGGAAGCGGCCACTGCACTCCAGTCTGGGCGACAGAGTGAGACTCCAACTCAAAAAAAAAAAAAGTTGAACGCAACGTTGTGTCTGTCTCACGCCCTATGGTCTGGAGTTTCCTTGTGGCCTGTTGTGCTTAATGCGAGAAACACTGTCCAGTAGGGCTCCTCTAAGCCGGGAGGTGCGGCTGTGGGCTCTCAGGTGGGCCTTAACAGGTCAGGATGTGGCTTCCAAAAAATCTGTGTAGCTGGTGGGGCCTTAAGCCAAGCCTCAGGCTCCTGTTACAGACTGAACTTTGTCCCCCCAAACTTGGACGATCTTGGACATGAAGCCACCACCCCGGGACCTCAGAGAGCAGCTGTCTCCGGGGACAGCGTCTTTGACAAGGTGACTGGGGTTACAGGAAGTCACTGGGGTGGGCTCTCAGCCAAGCTGACTCCTTATGGAAAGGGGAGACCAGGACACAGACCTGGACGCCGGGCCGACCCATAAGTGCACCAGAAGACGGCGCCTCCAAGCCCAGGAGAGAGGCCTCGGGGGGGACCTGATGCACCCGCCAGACCTTGAGGGCGGTTCTGCGGCCTGAGCCCAGGTCTGCGCGCCCCTCCCCTGCAGTGCCCTCCAGCAGCTGCGGGGCCACGGCTGCAAGCCACCAGGCCTCGAGCCACAAGCCACCGCCTTTAAGTAAAATCCAACCTGTGCCCGTCAAGGGAGAAGGAAAGAAATGCGGATGGTGCCCAGGCCAGCCTGGAAGTCTGTACCGCAGTACAGGAAAAAGTCCAGGCTGACGGCGCTTGGCGTCACCAGGGAAGGGGGCGCGGGCGGGGCTGGGACTTGGGCCTCGCGCTCGGCTCTCGCTCTTCCTCTTCGGGCGCTGTCATTTCTGGCCCGTCAGCCATGCTTTCTGAACATCCATTTCCCTCTGCAGAATGGAAATAAGATCGTCCCTACCTCGTGGGGTGACAGGGACCGGACGACAACATGTGAAGAGCCTGGTGCACCTGACACCTGCAGGCCTGAGAGGGGTAAACTGCTGACATGGGCGTGCCGGACACATGCGTGCACACGAGACTCCGTGTCCCCCACCGGCTACCTTCTCCACTCGGCTTCTTTTCACATCACTCAGTGTTTGATGACAAATTCAGTGCCTCACAACGTGGAAAAGAACGTGGGGGTGACTTGGCTCAACGTCCTCAGTCTACGTGTGGGTGCCGAGATTCGGGCGTGACTGGCCAAGGTCATGCGACTCGGCCATCTTCTTTGCAAGGTGGTGGGACCCTGGCTCCGGCTGCTGTGCGCGTCCTTGGAGCGTCGGAGGGACATGTCCACGGGGGCGTGTCTAGTGGAGGGGATGGGCCACTGCCGTGACCGAGCTCCGCAGCAGACTCGTTCCCAAGGGGTTTGGCCCCCAAGCCTCTCTGTGAGCAGATGCCCCAGGGCCGGGGACCCGCTTGAATTTGTGTGGGCCCGTGTTTCTGCCGGCCCTGGTGCTGCCTCCGTGCAGGAAATCCGGGCACACAGTCTCCCGTGACGGGAAGGAAGAGGGGCTCTGGAGATGGCGGTCAGGAGGAGCGTGCTGGCTTGGCCACAAGCTGCCTGCATGGCGCCAAGCCGACCTGCGCTCTCACAGAGCCTCAGTTTCCTCCTCTGTAAAATGGGGGGAACCACAGGCAGACTCCAGGTTCTAGTAGCAAGGTGGAGGGGGGTTGCTCCTGGAGGTCCTTCCCTTCCCCTCCAGGCCAGCCTGTGAGACGGCCTCCCCGGCAGCTGCCTCTGCTGTGCCTGGCTGGGCGGGGGCTGTGTCACGCCGCCTCCTGTGAGCCTCGCCTACGGCCACTTCTGTGGGCGACGGAGAGGAGGAGCCACATGCGGACCAGCCTTTTCTGCGGGCCACCGGCGTGGCGCCTGTGGCTCTCCCTGCGTGACCCCCAGGTCAGCAAGCCAGCAGGGCAGGGCTTATAGGCCCCGCCTTCCATTTCCCTGTTCCAGAGTCCCCCGAAGCTCCTCGTGCAGGAGGGATCACAGAAGCTGAAGTCCTTGCCCAGCGTGGCGGAGCCCACTGTATGCCCTCCCTGATGAAGTGACCCTGGGGACGCCCCATCTTCCCCCCGGGAGCCCTGGCCATGCCTGCTCTATCAGAACGATGGTTCTTATTCCTGTCTCTTGTGGGGTGTGAGAATTCAGAGGCTGGAGCACAGACAGCAACAGGGACACCACCAAGAGCGCTAAGAGCAAGCGCTGCGTTTTCGCCTCGATGGAGGAGGGACGGCACCGGCTACACACACCTGTGGGAGGCGAGCGGTGTCTACACGTCGTGCGGCACACACCTTTCTTCGGTCAGTAGATAGTCGTTAGAAATTCACCAGACCTGAGCGGCAGTGTTGTGTGTGGTGGTCCCCTGCTGCTGGACACCGAGGTCAGGACGGAGCTGGCCGTTGGAAGCAGAGCTCTGCGCACACCTCGTCGCCCCGTTGCTGCGCCGGGCCTCGGTCCTCCTCAGTGTGAACCTGTGTGAACATCAAGGGGCGAGAAGGGCTCAGCAGAGACTGTCACGTGAGAAAATGGAACTAAACACAGGAAAAGCAGTGACCACTTCCCCAGTGGGGGCCTCAGTCCCGCTGCCTCCTAGGCCTCGTCCCCCCCGGGACCCTGGCCGCATCCTGCTCGTGCCCCTGTCGGGCCTCTGCCTGGGCCCAGCCACGCATCCTCCCACAGCTCCCCTCCCCACACAGGCAGATGCACCTGCACAATGCTCCACACACACACGCACGCGCACACACTCCACACACACATGCGTGTTGCACACAACCCCTTCCCCCAAATGCGCGCACGCACACACACACACTCACCGCCCTGGGTCCCCTGCGTGCCCCGAGGGGCACCGCTGGACTCCACTCCCCAGCTCCCCCGGACGAGTCGCCCAGGGCACGTTGTCAAGAGTCAAGGACTCGCGCTGAGACGCGGGTGGTGCCCATGATCCATGCCCTCCCGCTGCCTCCACCTTGCGTCCACGCAACGCGCAGGTGGCCGGATGGCTCCCCCCGGCCTCCTCATCTGCGGGGTGGGCATGAGCACGGCGCCCACAGTGCAGAGCGGTGGCGTGGACAGCCTCAGACCCAGCACGCCTCGGACAACGCCACCACACGGCCCACAGTGTGAGGTCTCAGCTTGCTTCTGCTGAATGGCCTCTCCTTGGAAATCACGATCGGCCGCTTTCGGGGGTTCATCCTTTTGCTCCAGTGGCCGAACCTCCCGTGGCTCTTGGTTTTCGGCAGGCCCGCACTGTCGCTTGGGGCTGGGCTCTTGCTGTCTGCACAGAACAGACCGAAGGCTCTCGGGCATTGGTGTGCCCTCCCTCTCTGCCGTTCTAACACACAGATCACGTGTGTGCATGCTGCCCAGCGTGTGCAGTGCCACAGCCCGTGGCGGCTGACTTGGTGGGGCGGGCTGGTGAACAGCCGGGATGGCTGTGTGCATCTCAGCCGGGCTACGCCTGCAGGCCTCTCCTCCGCCGTCTTCCTTGGCGCCCGCTCGGCTCTCCGTCAGCCGTGGGGCCCACCTTTGTGTGCTGTTGCCCGTCTCTCCTCAGCCTGAAGCCCCTGCCCCGTCAGACGCCACCTGGGCCGGGGGGCCCCAGTCCCTGGGTCCTGGGCCCCGTCTGCTGCCACCTCTCTTGTGACATCAGGCAAGTCCCTCCCCGCTTTGGGGCTTCTGCTTCCTCTTCCAGGAGACATCTCTAGGGCCCTTCCAGCCCCGCAGCCTCCCAGTATTCACTGAAGGTGCTCTTGGGGCTGGGCGCCGTGACTCACACCTGCAATCTCAGCATTTTGGGAGGCAGAGGTGGGAGGATCACTGGAGCCCAGGAGTTCAAGACCAGTTTAGGAAACAGCAACACATCGTCTCTACAAAAAACAAAAAGGTTAGCTGGGCTGGCACACGCCTGTAGTCCTGGCAACTTGGGAGACTGAGATGGAAGGACCGCCTGAGCCCACAGGTCGAAATCACCGTGGCCCTGATTGCTGTGGCCGTGCCACTGCACTCCAGCCTGGGCGACAGAGTAAACCCCGACTCAAAAAATAACATAAAATAAAACAAAGACGCTCTTGGGCTTGGATACACACGGTGCTTGGGAGATTTTGGCTTTGAAGATTTCCAGTGAGGTTTGCTGTCATTTGTTGGGATCTTGTTGTTGCTGAAAAATGCAATCAAGAAAGCAAAGACGGAATGCCCTTTTCTCCTCTTAATGTGATGCTGAAGTCAGACTCAGTTCCATGGAGCAAACACCGGGCAGTAGAAGCAGGTGGGGCTCCCCCTGTCTGAGCAGGCCCGGGGGAGGCCTGAGCTGCAGGACACCCCCGGACTGGCTGCGCCTAGACCACCACGCAGCCTCAGAGAGCAGAGGAACAGGTGCAGAGTCCAGGCCAGAGGGCTGCTGGGACGTCAACTCGCTCTCCCAGCAGCCGGAGGAGGCCAGGGAGATGAGGCTTGTCCCGGAGGCCCTGGGCTCTGAGCTGGGCGTGAGGCTCGAGCCACACCAGGCGCCGACGAGAGTGCGCCGTGGAGCCGACTTTGGGTGTGAGGCATGCCTTAGAGAGGGGGCTCATCGGAGGACACGGGCCAGGGGAGACAGTCGCCATCCCCGTGGCTTTGCCCCCTTCTCGGCACCGTGAGCAACCTGGGATTCCCGGGGTCTTTGCTGCAGGGCCCTTGCCCCCACGCTGGACCCAGGCCGGCCTTGTCTTATGCCCTGGCGCCCTGTCTCCCGAATTTTTGTCCCCCTCCCTCTCATCCTAAATGTTATTAAAATTTTGCTTGGGGAATAGTGGGATGGGGCAGACAGAGTCGTGGTCTTTGGTCTCCGTCTTTGGTGGTGATCCGGGCCCCTGTGTTCGTGACAATGGCAGCTTAGGCCAGTTGCTCACCGTGAGCCTCAGCCTCCTTGCCTTTGAAATGGGCACAGTAATACTTGACAGGCAGCACCGTGGAGAGCACTGGGCGGGATGCAAAGGTTATCTCAGAAACCCAACAAGCCGCACACACAAGAAGTGTCGCTTCTTCCTTCCCGCCCACCTCACGGTCCCTGCATCTTCAGACTGGGGGGACTTGAGAAATGTACTTCAAGGTGGGAACTGCCTGTTCTTGCTAGGAGTCGGTGCCCTTTAAAGCTCCGCGACAGGCCGGGATCGGTAGCCACCTGTAATCCCGTGCCTTGGGAGGCTGAGGTGAGTGGATTGCCTGAGCCCGCGGGTTCGAGACCCACCTGGAAAACTTGGCGAGACCTCATCTCTACAGTCAATCAAAACATCAGCCGGGCGTGGTAGTGCGTGCCTGTAGTTCCAGCTACTCGGAAGGCTGAGGTGGAAGGATCGCCGGAGCCCAGCAGGTCGAGGCTGCGGTGGCCAGGAGCGGCCGCTGCACTCCAGTCTGGGCGACGGAGTGAGACTCCAACTCAAAAAAAAAAATGAAGCTCCAGACTCTGCGGGACGGCTGGTCAGGGCTGGCTCCTCTCTCCCCCTGCTTCGTCTCCATCCCCTTGGATCCGATTCCCAACGCCAGCCTGCCTTCTGATGTGAATCGACAAACAGCAGGTGATGAGTCCAGTTTTGTGCCCTGGACTATCCCTTCCCCGTGCCTGGACGTTTGTGTTCACTGCACCTTTTTGTCGCTGCTGCGGTGGAGTCGGGGTCTCACTCTGTGGCCCACGCTGGAGGGCAGTGGCACACCGTGGCTCGCCACAGCCTCACCCTCCAGAGAGCAGTCCTCCTCCCCTGGCCTCCCAAAGTGCTGGGATTACAGGCGTGAGTCGCCACGCCCGGCCTCCACTGGCACCTTGAGGGGAGCAGGGCTGTCTTCTTTAAGAGGAAGGGCGAGAGGGGTAAGGAGTTGACGAAACGTGTGGCAGAGGTCACTGGCCTGGAAGGGGCCATCCTCGGGGACTCCTGTCTTCTTCAGCAGTGCCCAGGCGTAAAAGCCAGGCGGCCAGCCTGAGCCACTTGATGGATTTGGCAATCAGGGGCCTGCGGACCGCTGGGCTGTGCGCGGCCAGCAGCGTGGTCTGGGATGGGAGGCGGGTGTGTGTGGAGGGCTGAAGCAACCTCTGAAAACGGCTGATGCGAGCCATCCCTTCTCCCTCCTGGGTGTGTCTTGCAGGCCACGCTTAAGTTGTTCTTTCTCGGCCTGCCTGAGCTCGTCTGCAGACGGTCTCCAGGGTGCCTGCCCGCGGCGTCCCCTGGGCGCGGGGCTCGGCCCTCGGTGGGGCAGACTGGACAAACCGTGAGTTGGACTTTCAGCCTGGAGGGGTGGGCGCCTCCCTTCCTATTCCTCGGTGCGACATTCCGGGTATGTTCTCGGAGGGCTCCTGAGAGCCCAGCCTGCGGCAACCAGATCCTGGCACCCCTGTGGGCCCCCCCATCCCTGCCTCACCTCCAGCCCACCTGTGCTTTCTGGGGTGGCCCTGGAGAGTGGCTTGGACCCAAATCTCAATCTCAGGCTCCCTCTCCTAGGAGACACCTGCCTTTCATCGGCCCTTTTTGTGCACAGAAGTTTTGCCCCCCGTCCTGTGAGCTGGACCAGCCGGTGCTCTCTGGGGTGTGTTACAGAGCGCCTACTTGACGTCTTCATGGCCGAACACCTGTCTTCCTCCCGGGTCCTCACACACGGGGGAATGAGGAAACCCCAGTCGAGGGCGTGCTCTCCAGTCCACAGGTTGGGACCTCAAAGGGAGGCACAAAATCCACTTTTTTAAGGGGAAGGAAACACCCGCCCTGTGTCTGCGTGCATCTCTGTTGTGAGGGAGCATGCCGTCCCATGCCTGGTGGTGGAGGTCCCCGGGGGGTTTCGGAAGCCCCTGCCTCAGTGGGTCCCTGCGGGCTTTGCTGTCCGACGTCTCTCTTTCCCTGCCCTCGCGGTGCCTCTCAGCAGGGAGGGAGCCCTCCGTCCTCTCTGTGCACGGAGGTCCGTGGCTGAACATTGGTCCCGTGACCCACGATAGGCCAGTCGAAGGATGGCTCCCGGGAAGCTTGTTTTGACCCAAGTGCACGGCCTGAAAAGGGCCGACGATGCTTCCTTCATGGTGCTTGTCTGGAGGACAGTATCTGGCCTTCCTGCTGCCTGGAGGGTCCTTGAGTCTCTCTGATTTTTTTCCTCTCCTGAGATCTGGTTGGAAATGCCTGTGGTCCCCCCCCCGCACTTGGGAAGGTTGAGCTGTTTTCTCTTGCTAGAAGCTGAAGAAGCCTCCCGTTTGCTCGTGAGGGCTCTAGGTGGGCCGATCCTGACTCCACGAGCCCCGGCCGTGTGACTGGGGACGGTGGCCTCAGCTCTGCCAGCGTCAGGCTCCGGCCCCATCAAACGGGGGTGGCAATGCCAGATGGCCGGGCGTAGCTGAAGCTGGTGTAGCCGTGCACTAGACAACCCCTCCCTCACGGACAGCAGCCTTGTTCTGGCCAAATCTCACCATCTTTGTTTGACTAGTGATGCCTTTCTGCTTCTTTTCCACATCTGTGGGTGAATTGCTGAGTGCACACGACAGTGTGACTTTTCACCACTACAACCCACAGCCGAAATTCTTCAGATAGTCACAACCCCTCGGTGACTAGGCATGTGATTTACTCTTCCAAAACTTAATACAAGAAAGTGTCCATGACGTGGGATTAGGCCACAGAGTTCTCACACATAATAGCAAAAGCACAGTCCGGAAAAGAAAATCATAATTTGAGCATCAGCAAAATTAAAAATGTATGTGAAGGCAACATCAAGACAACAAAAAACAAACCACAGACTGGGAGAAAATATTTGCAAATTGTGTAGCCAGCAAAGGACTTGTATCTAGCATATAAAAAAATTAAGAACTCAGAAGACATGTAACCTAATTAAAAACAGGCAAACGCTTTAGATAAATATCTGCAAAGAGAACACATGGCAGGAGAGGCAGCACATTGGCGAGGCATCGGTCCTCGGGGGAAGCAAACCAGAACCACGCGCAGACACAACTGCGGGCCAATCGGAATGACTAAGATAGGCAATACTGATAATACCAAGTGCTGGCAAGGACACGGAACAAATGAGACTCACACTCCCACTTACTGGCGGGACGAAAACATGGTTCGCCTGCTCTGGAAGACAAGCTGGTGATTTCTGATAAAGTGGAACGCGCATTCATCACAGGACCCAGCAGTTCCTCCCCCGAGCATTTACCCCAGAGAAATGAAAACTCCTGTTCACAGAAGAACCAGCAAATACTCATAGCAGCTCTATTTATAATCTCACAAACACCTCAGGGGTCCTGTAGCAGTTCAGGGAGTCAACAAGCGGGCATAGGCACACGATGTGATACCACTGAGAAAGAGGACCGAGCCATCCATGCCCACGGCCAGTGCACACTGTGCCCAGCGAGGGAAGCCTGTCTCAACGTCGCGTTGTGATGAGCTGTTGGTGCAGAACCGGGACTCAGAGACTCAGGCAGAGTGGGGGGCTTGACTGTAAGGAGATGGCATGGGGAGCCCTTTGGAGGTGGCGGGACTGCCCCGAGTCCCCGTCAGGGTGGTGGTACGGCAACCTGCACGTGCTGAGATTCGTAGACCCATCCACGGAAGGCCAAGCTTCCTGTTGACAGTTGACAACGCTTGGGTCGGGTGGAGCAGGGTGGCGTCATCTGGAGGCTCCGGTGTTCAGAGGACCTGCCCGTCCTGCAGCCACTGACCCCTGTGTGGGTTGGTGCACTGGGCGCCAGCTCAGGGCAGAGTGCACGCTGGACTCTGAAGAGTTCCTATGAGCAAAGAACGTGAAGTTGCCGCGCGTTGGTCATTTCTAACCTTTGTTGACGACGTGCTGGAATGACCCTGTGTTGGGCCTCCTGGGGGAGACAATATCGCTGAAGCCAGCCTCCCCCTTGCCTGCCCTCCTCGGGTGTGGCAGCCGCAGTTCCACCACGCGGTGTGCCTCCGCGGAGTTGGGTGAGCTCCCTGCCCGGTCTCAGGAGGCGCCGGTCCCTCTGCGTGTCTACCTGGCCGCCTTTGGCTGGCTTGCCCTGACCCTGAGGGAGTGAGGGTCGCCCAGAGGGTCGACATGCCCGCAGGCTGGCTGGGGGGCTTGCTCGGGATCCCACCGTCGCCCCAGAGGGCAGAGCAGGTCCGCCTTGGTCGCAGCCTCGGTTTCCCCGTGTGCCAAAGGAAATGAGGTTCCCCGGCGGTTTCCTCCTCACACCGGGCTTTGCCGGGCCAGGTGGCAGCAGGCAGGGACGTCCCTGCAGACCTCGGCAAAGGCCTCCTGCTGCGGCGAAGACCCAC